>NC_050443.1:53068773-53368773 GCF_903995425.1 Onychomys torridus | reverse complement strand
ATGTTTAAATTTAGCTTTATTTGCCATACATATATTCTGATCATAGTTTCTCCTCATTGCCTCCAGATCCTCCCCATTTCTCACTCTTTCATTTCCAAGCTTTCTTTCTCTCTCTTTTAAGCAAACAATAAAAATAACAAGAATCAAACAAAATGGACAAACAAACAAAAGAAACAAAGAGCATGAGAAAAGCACACACACACACACACACACACACACTCACACACACACACACTATAAAGACACAAAATTAGAAACCATGATATATGAACAAAAGATGAGTAAGATTTAAAAAATGCCTGAACAAAGGGGGCAGGCTGTGCTGGCTGGGTGTGGGAGGCAGGATGGGGGTGGGAAGGAGGGGGAGAGCAATGAAAGAGATATCTTGATAGAGGGAACCATTTCAGGATCAGGGAGAAACCTAGGTGCCAGGGTAATGCCCACAAATCCACAAGGATGACCCCAACCAAGACTCCCAGCAATAGGAGAGAAGGTGCCTGAACTGGCCTTCTCTTGTAATCAGATTAGTGTTTACCCTAATTGTCATTAGAGAGCTGTTATCCAGTAACTGATGGAAGCAGATGCAGAGACAAGATCCCCAGCCAAGCACCGGGCCAAGCTCCGGGAGTTCTGCTGAAGAAAGGGAGGAGGGACTGTATAAGTCAGAGGGGTCTAGATCATGGCCGGAACAGAGACACACAGAGACAGCTGACCTGAGCTCATGGGGGCTCATGGGCACTCATGGGAGCTCATGGACTCTGGACCAACAGTTATAGGGAGACTGTGTGAGACTGACCTAGGCCCTCTGCATGTGTGTGACAGTTGTGTGGCTTGATCTGTTTGTAAGGCTCCTAGCAGTGAGATCAGGACCTGTCCTGGTGGTTAACTGGCTTTTGGGAACCTATTCGATAGATTGGATTACCTTGCCCAGCCTTGATACAGGGTAGGAGCTTGGTCCTGTCTCAACTTGCTGTACCATACTTTGTTCAAGTTGATGGAGGCCTATCCCTTTCTGAATGGATTTGGAGGAGGAGTGGATAGGAAAGGGGGTAGATGGGAGGCAGGAGGGAATGGGAGGAGAGGAGGGAGGGGAAACAGTGGTCGGTACGTAAAGAAAAAAAAGAAAAGATGTCTGAACAAAGCGTTGTGAGACAAATTTTTTTTTTCTAAAATACCTTTAAGTTCATTTTGTGTTGGTCATCTACTTCTGAGCTTGGTGCCTCACTTAAGTGTCCTTTGTATACTCAGTGAAACACCCTTAGGAAATGAATTTTTCCTTTGTGAGTGAGTGTCAGTTGGAGATAGCTTCTTGGTTGGGGATGGGAGCTCATGTCCACTTCCTCACCTCAGTGCTGGGACTTGGTCTGGTTTGGACCTGAGCACATCCTATGCATGCTTCTGTGAGTTTATGTGTGTCAGTCCTGTTGTGTTGGAAAAACACTATTTTCTTGATGTCATCCATCCCTTTTGGCTCTTACAATCTTTCTACCCCCACTTCCACAGAGTTCCCTGAGCCCCGAGGGAAGGGGCTGATGAAGACATCCTGTTTAGGACTGAGTGTTCCAAGGTCTCTCACATTCTGCACATTGCATAGTTGTGAGTATCTCTATTAGTCCCCATCTTCTGCAGGAGGAAGTGTCTTTAATGATGGCTGAGTGAGACACTGATCTATGGGCATAGCAGATGTCATTAGGAATTCTTTGCCTTTCCTCTAGGTCCATGGCCTATGTAGTCTCAGACTCTTGACCACCCAAGCAATGTCAACATGGGTTCCACCTCATGCAGTGGGCCTTACAATCAAGTTAGATAGTGATTGGTTACTCCCACATTTTCCCCACTATTGCACCAATGTATCAAGCAGGCAGGTCACCATTATAGATTAAAGGATTTGTAGCTGCGTTGGTGTTTAGTGTCTCTCTGATAGCATGTAAAGTACCTTCCAGGACTATGAACCCTAGGCAGTGAGTGTGTCCTAGTTCTGCTTCTCGGTATTCAATGAGATATGTAAATGTTGTTTTTAGAAACTGGGCCTTACCACCAGTCTGTGGAGAACAATCATTAGCCTTGGCAATAGCCTGAGTTTGGGGGTTCCTTGGCCAACAACTTAGGTAGGTATACCCCATTCCTGACAGTGGAGATTTCACTTGGTAGCAAGAGATATCTAGTTGGGGCTGTGTCTCCTCCATTATTTGGTGACTGCATTGCACATACATAGATATTTTAAGAAGTTTCTGCTGTAGTAAGTTTCCATATGACCCTCCAACGGCCCTTAGCGTTAGCTGTCCCACTTCACATTCCCCTCTTGGCTTCCCCTTCTCTCTTCTTCTCCTTAACCCTTCAGCTCCAGCCCCACCCCAACCATATATTCTAATTCTCCTTCCTTTGGAAATCCTTTCCTTCTAGTTCATCAATCTATATAACACCTGGTGTATGTACTGATAGCAGTGTGCCTATCTAAGGCTTAATAGCCAACAGCCACATGTAAGTGAATATGTGTCTTTTTAGGTATGGGTTACCTCAATAAGGATGGCTTTTTCTAGCTCCATCCATTTATCAGCTTATTTTTTTAAAATAGCTGCATTATAGTTCATTGTATAAATATACTACATTTTCTTTATCCATTTATCTGTTGGTAGATATCTAGCCTGTTTCCAATTTCTGGCTATTATGAATAGAGCAGCAGTGATCATCGATGAGCAAGTGTCTCTGTAGTAGGATATAGGATCCTTTGAGTATTTACCCAAGAGTGGAATACTGGATCTTGAGATAGATTCCCAGCTTCCTAAGGAAGTGCCACACTGCATCATATAGTGGCTGTACAAGTTTTCACTCCCTCCAGCAATGAATGAGTTTCCTTTACCTCACATCCTCACAGCATGAACTGTCATTGGTTTTATTGATCTCGGTTATTCTGATGTGTGTAAGATGAAATTTCAAAGTAGTTTTGATTTGCATTTCTCTGGTGACTAAGGATGTTGAACATTCCTTCAAGTGTTTCTCAGCCATTTGTGTTTTCTCTTTTCAGAATTTTCTATTTAGACCTATAGTCATTTTTTTAAAGTTGGATAATTTGTTTTCTTGATGTCCAGTTTTGTAAACAAATTGCTAAATGGTCTTATTTTAAAAAAAACAAACAAACCCATGCCTATATGCCTTCTGCTCCCTCATTTGCTCTCTCAGCTCAAGTACATCACTTCCTCTTCCTGCCCAGCTTTGTCACTTCCTGTCTGTCTGTACAGATCTCCAGACCTCTATGGTTAGTGCTGGGATTAAAGGCATGTATCACCATGCCAGGCTCTATTCCCAGTGTGGCCTTGAACTCACAAAGATCCAGATAGATCCCTGCCTCCCAAGTGATAGAATTAAAGGCATGTGCTACCATTGCCTGACTTCTATGTTTACTGTAGTGGCTGACTTTTTCTTTGATCCTCAGATAAATTTTATTGGGGGACACAGTGTATTGGGAGACACAATACATCACCACACAGTTTTCTTAGTTTTTTTATTTATCTTACATATTAATCCTCCACAGGTGTGTGTTAGTAAATATCTTTTCCCATTCTGTAGCCTGATATGATGGTTTCCTTTTCCATACAGATATGAGGCTCATTTATTAATTTTTGAACTTAGTGCTTGGGCTACCAGTGTCCTGTTCAGAAAATCTTTTCATGTGCCAATGAGTTCAAGACTATTCCATACTGTCTCTTTTTATGAGATTCAGAGCATCTGGTCATATTTTGAGGTCCTTGATCCATTTAGAGTTGAATTTTGTGCAGGGTGATACATATGAGTCTATTTGCAATATTTCCCATGCAGCCTTATAGTTTGACCAGCATCATTTGGTTTTCTGTCCAGTGTGTATTTCTGGCTTCTTTATAAAAAACTGGGCATCTATAGGTGTCTAGACATATTTCTGGGTCTTCAATTCAATGACACTGAACATGTCTGTTTTTGTGCCAATACCATGCTGTTTTTATTACTCTAGCTCTGTAGTACAATTTGAAATAGAGGATGGTGACACCTCTGGCAGTTCTTTGCTTATCCAGGATGGTTTTGGCTATCCTGCTTTTATGTGTGTGTGTGTGTGTGTGTGTGTGTGTGTGTGTGTGTGTTTGTGTGTGCACATTCATTTCCATATGAAGCTGAAAATTTTCCTTTCAATTTATGTGAAGAACTGTGTTGGAATTTTGATGAGAATTGCATTGAATCTGTAGATTGCTTTTGGTAGGATGGCCATTTTCACCATATTAATCTTGCTATGAATATATTTTTTTGTGCATAATGATCAACATGGCTCTAATTTTGCTCTTCTGTATGCTTCTCATGGACATTCAGTTTTCCTAGCTCCATTTGTTGAAGATGTTAAAAAGTTATATCATGGCTACATCCAGGAAATAGAATGCATACTTCCCAAGAGGTCCAACAATGCTTCATATTTATACAGGTTTAAATAACCCCTTGGGCCTAATGAAGCTTCTATATTCTGATATTATCTGCTCTTAAATGCTGTCTGAGGATTCCTTGATGGGCGACTTAGAATTTACTGCAAAATGGTAGACAGAGTAATATGACACACCTTGTAGCTATGCCCCCAAATCAGTTTTTCTTGAAAATTACTTAACAATGTCAACCATGTCAATCAATTTAAAAATAAATCATGGGATGCGTGATGCCAGGACTTCTTTGCTGTGACACTAAAGTACAAGTGATAAGTTGAAATTCATCTACAATGAATCTCCTTGGCAAATTTGCATAATATTTTTGAAATTTTTTATTAATTTACTAGTAATATTAACATTTCCATTTTTTCATTTTTAGCAAAGGTCAGTTTTAATTGAAAACTTTGTGTCAGGGGCTGGAGATGACTCAGCAGTTAAGAGTACTTACTGTTCTTGCAGAGGACCTGAGTTCAATTCCCAGCATCCTCATTGGGCAGCCCACAACCATCTATCACTTCAGCTTCAGGAGATCAGACATTCTCTTGCCTCCATGGGAACTTGTGTGTGTGGTGATATTGTGTTCCCCTATATATTGTGCACCCTAATAAACTTATCTGGGGTCAGAGACATCTTTAGGGATCCTGAAAAGAACATTTTGGGTTCATTGTCAAGTCCTGGGAGTGACAGCTGTGTCATTTGTTGTCCAGTCTCTGCGTAATGCCAAAGTGCAGGGCTGTCTCAAGTCCTTGCTCAAGTTGTCTGCAAATCTAGATCATCTCAGCTAGCTATCTCGAAATTGTCCTGAGCAGTTTTTAGTCCAAAGTCAATCTTTCCGGGGTGTTAATGGCTTTACCACAGTCCATGTGGAACCAACATTGTGAGATTCCATCATCCTTTTGAAGATTTCAAAGTTGCTGTTAGGCGTGGCCATGGTCTTGCAGAATTTTTTCTTTTCTTTTCTTTTGCCTCCTCTGTGGTTTGGAGCAATCACAGTCTGATAAATGTCTTGTCTCTCAGAACCATGAACATTCTTCCCTAGAAGAGAATATCTTCACAGCAATTTGTGTATATGTGGTACACATATAAATTAAAATTTAAATATTAAAAATATACTTCTGTATACACACACACACACACACACACACACACACACACACACACACACGTGCGTTCAGGTGCAGGTACATGAAGAGGCCAGAGGTCGATGTTGGTGGGCTCACTGTCCCCATTATATTTTGAGATGGGATCTATCACTGGTGCTTACTAATTGGCTAGGCTGGATGGAGTCAGCTTTGAGGGGGTCTGTCTCCACCTTCCTTGTGCTATGTTTACAGACAAGTGAGAACACACCTAGGATTTTACCCTGTGCTGGAGATCTGAACTCAAGTCCTCAAATTTGTGTGGCAGACACTTTATTCATGGAAACATCTCCCAGGCAATCCAAATTTTAACTTTTTAACTGTTTCTCTTCCTCCCTTCCTGGTCCTCTATGAGAAATCTGATTATGCCTTCTCAGTACATTATGTAACCACTTCTTTAAGTCATGGCATGTTGTTACATACTGTAAATGTTCTGCTGGTTAGTTGCAGATCAACTTGACACAGCTACAGTTACCTAAAAGGAGGGATCCTCAACTGAGAAAATGCCTCCACAGGATCTGAATGTAAGACATTTTCTTAATTAGTGATTGATATGGGAGGGCCCAGCCCATGGTGGGTGGTGTCATCCCCAGGCTGGTGGTCCTGGGTTCTGTAAGAAAGCAGGCTGAGCAAGCCATGAAGAGCAAGCCAGTAAGCAGCACCCCGATGACCTTTGCATCAGCTCCTGCCTCCAGGAATCTGCCCTTTCTGAGTTCCTGTCCTGACTTCCTTCGATGGTGAACAGTGATATGGAGGTGTAAGCCAAGTAAACCCTTTCCTCCCCAACCTGCTCTTTGGTCCTGGTGTTTCCCTGCAGCAATAGAAGCCTGTCTATGACAGTTGGCCAGTCTGTTTCTTTATATTTTGGCATTAAAAACATTTCATAAAAACTTTCTCTTACCAGAATTCTCCGTGTCTGCTTATCCTTCCTATACTTCCTGCCTGGCTACTGGACAATCAATGTCTTATTAAACCAGTGTACAAAAACATTATCCCATAGCATTGTGAAATTTCATGTTAGAGTTATTTCAAATGTAAGTTGATGTGAAAAAAATTGGCATTTTCCATTTTCTTCCTGTCATCTTAGATGATGTTTTTCCTCTTCACTTATTTAAGTCTTTATGTCTCTTAGTAAAATATTGCTGATCTATCCTTATAGGTCACAGATATTCTCAACAAAAGTATTTATTACAGTTGTACTCTGTACACTCTATGAATGAGTTCTTTTCCTTTATAATTTCAGCTACTGTATAAAAATTGCCTGCATGTGTGGGAGTGTGCACATTTATCTGTTATCAGTCTGCCTCTGAACATTTTATTAATTGAAATGATTTCCTGGCGTAGTCTCCTGGGTTATCTGACTGTGAGGTCACACTGCTAGGAACGTCTTCTCATTCATTTTTCAGTCTGGGTGACTCTGATTGTCTCCTTTTTCTCATAATGACTAGAATCAATAGACTATGAATAGTAGTGGAACCTGACATATTAATTTTATTTCTATTGTAACATAAATATAGTCTTTGATCAAAGTCAGTGGCTTTTATTTTGGCAGACTGGTTTCCCTCTGTGGCTGTATTTTAGTATCAATTTTATTGAAGAGTTTACTTTTTAATATTTTCTTCTGTAATCTATTTTGCTAAAAATTATGTATCCTTAGAGCACATTTTAAGACTCAATCTATTTTGTGTCAGATAATCATATTAATAGGCATCTTTATGTATATGTGAGACTTTTCTCTGGGAAGAAAAAAAGCTTGGGGGAGTGTATAATGGTCAAAGACGTCCTTCCATAGAGCCCTTGAATGGAAAGTGACACAATGCCAATGTGTGCGTCTCTAATTCTTCCTCTAATTAGGGCTGTGGCACTGAAAGGAAATCTCAGATTTTAACTCCAACCAGAGCAAAGGGCCCCTCATTAGGAGCTAGTTAGGGACCCTCAGAGTTTGAGGACTAACTGTTCCATCATCAAGCCTGCCTTAGGAGACAGGTCCCCAGCTAGTTAGCTTTGGCTCCTGAAACAGTCAATTAGTGTTATTTTTCTCTTTGATCGTGGAGATTCACTTAGAGAATGGAGATAATTTGGGGTGCCTCTGCTTTACTGTCAGTGTAATTTGCTCCAAATGGTTGGCCCAGCTAGACTCCATGAGCTTTGGAGAGCTGTTTGCTGGAATGGTTAACACATATAGGCTCTGGAGTTTTCCATCTCTGGTCTTTGGTGCATCATTCCCGTCCCCCCAATCTGGTTTGTATTGGACTCTTTGCTGCCAAGAGGATAGTCATGATGCCACAGATGACTCCAAGTGTTAAATCCCACCCAGTTTTATGAATTACCATGATCACTTCTTGAAATATTTCAGTGGCATACTTCCAGCCATGGCTAAATTTCATTCTTCTGGGGGCCCCTTCCTCTGGGGGCCCCTTCCTCCTTCTTTCCATCCCTTTCTCTCTTTTTCACTTCCTTCCTCCTTTTCTTTTTATACTTTTGGACAGGGTCTCACTCTTTATAACGTAGACATAAACTTTCCATATGCACAGGTGGGCTTTGAACTCATGGCCTCCTGCCTCAGCTTCTACATTGTGAGTCACCATGTCCCACTTGGGGATCTTTAAAATAACAACTTCTGGGATCTATGAAAATGAACTAAACCTAAGTGGTGTCTCTCACTTCCTCCAAGTCTGGCTATGTGTAGTGAAGTATCACCAGGGTCTTAATGTTGGCTTAGTGGCTCCACAAGAGCTGTGGCTACATGTCCTGGGAGGCTGGCCACCCAGACCCGTCCCTCCTGTTCCTTTCCCCTCTTGGAAGAACATTTGCTTCTTCAGGTTTCTTTTCAGCTGTGTACTGTTCTTGGTTGGTGAGTTTGATTTCTTGCCTCGAGGGCAGAGGATTGACTTTTTCATTCTCAGGCACATTATTGTCCTGGTTTATGGCACATCCCTGCTGAGTTGACTGCTGCCATTTTAGAGTCCTGAAGGACACACTAGGAGTCTGGGGTCTCAGTTACTTTCGCCCCTGTGGACACCTCCCACCACAGTGCAAACATAGTTTTTTCATTTTCTCATGTGAAAAACAAGTGAAAACTTTGTGAACTCCTTTAAAATGCATAGTTTTTTTCTAATTTAAAAGGAAGCTATAGTCCAAAAGGGTGTTTGGGGGCTAAAGCACTGTATTTATGTATTTACCATACCATTTCTTCTTTCTTCCTTGTTTCTGTAACGCATAGCTGTTATGTTCACCTAGACCAGAGGTTCTCAACATGTGGGGCATGAACCCTTTGGGGGTTGAAGGACATTTTTACAGTGGCCACCTAAGACCACTAAAAAGCACAGATATTTATATTACAGTTCACAACAGTAGCAAAATTACAGTTATGAAGTAGTCATGAAGATAATTTTATGGTTGAGCATCACAGCAATATGAGGAATTGTATTAAAGGGTCTCAGCATCAGGAAGGTTGAGAATCACTGGCCTAGACCAATACCCCAATGTGCTTATGATGTCTCCTTCCCTTCATATGTATTTTTGCATGAACTATTTTAATTTTGTTTACATGTGTTCCAAATTTCTTAGTCTTACTAACTTCTAATTAATTTAGCATGATATACCTGACAGCTAATAAACTTTTAGCAATCCGGTATTACTATCATCTACAGAGCATTCAGATATCCTCTGTATTTAATATACCCTGTATGCTCCACAATCCTATCTAGAATATATTGTATTTAGTAATCACATTGCTTTAGAGTCTCCTTAGCTGTGATATTTTCTTAGGCTTTCCTTGTTTTTAATGACATTGACAAACTAGCAGGAACTGGCCAGAGGTACTGGTCATTTGCTTCATGGCTCTGCCATGACACCCAGCACAGCCGACTTAAATGAGGAAGGATTTATTGTGTCTTTTACATGCTGAGCTTTTATTTTCTAGCCCTTGCCTCTGTAGATTCTGGCTCATGGTGAGGCAGAATATCATGGCATGGATGGAAGAGGAGGGGCGGCTGCTCACCTTCCAGCAGTCAGGAAGCAGCGGGGTGGGGGGGACTAACCACATTTAACCCCAAAGCACATCCTTCCACTGACTGGTTCTTCCAGCTGGTTATTACAGTTTCTACCACCTTCATCATCATTGCTACCAGCTGGAGTCCAAACATTCAATAAACACTCAGACCACAGGCTTGCCTTTTGGATTTGTCTATACTCTATGCTTGCAGCAGATTGCTGCTATCAGAATATAACAACAGGCAGACCAGAGAGTGGCAGAAGTGGGATTTGATGCAGGAATGTCCTCTCTCTTTCACTCTGAGACTTTGCCCCAATTTCCCCTAAATAACAATAATAGCTGTTAATTATTGTTTTATTCTAGTATGTAAAGTCACTTAAGAGGATTTCATGGAACTCTTTCAGGTGGCAACATGGGCCTTGAACTTCAACACAGACCCCAGTAGTAGGACCACAGACCCAGACATGGTCTTAGGCAGCAGCCAGGTCTAAATGTCATCATTGCCTCAGATGCCAGTGCAGGCCCCTCAGATTGGCACAGCCCCAATGGCAGCGTGGCCTCTGGGCACTAATATGGCCCCAGACCTCGGGTATCCATATGGTTTTTGATGGTAACAAGAGCCTTAGACATCAACACAGATCCTGGCACAGTGGAGTCATAGGCCCAGACACGGCCCTCAGCTGCAGCTCTGGCCCAGAAGTCACCATGGCATCGGGGAGCAGCTCAGGCTACTCACATTTGTATGTGCCCAGCTGCAGCATGGCCCTTGGACATCAACACGGACTCAGGTGGGTGATCTAACTCCGTGAATCCACATAGCCTTCGGTGGCAACAGGAGCCACTGACATCAACTGGGACCCTGGCTGTTATAGGGTCACAGACCCAGACATTGTCCTTGCCAGCAGTCCTGGCCTGGATGTCATCATGGCCTCAGGTGGCAAGCAGGCCTCCCACATCAGCCTACTCTTTAGTGCTTTCACCATAGAGGCGTTTTCTTAATTGAGATTTCCTTTTCCAAGATAGATGAGTTTAGCTTGTGTCAAGATGGCATAAAACTATGCAGCACAGTGTCCCTTGTAAATCTCGTCAGCATCTCCTTGTGTAATAGTTTGTTTGTATTCTGACAAATAAAGCTTGCCTGGAGCTCAGAGGGTGGAGCTAGCCACTAATTAATCATAGAGGCCAGGTAGTGGTGGCTCACACCTTTAATCCCAACACTTGGGAGGAGGAAGCAGGAAGATCAGTAGTTTAAGGCCACCCTGGGCTACACAAGATTGCTCCAGTCTAAAAGAGAAACAGAGCCAGGGGTGGTGGTACACACCTTTGATTCTAGCACATGGGAGGCTCTCGCCTTTAATCCCAGCACTAGGGAGGTGGAGACAGGAATAAAATATAAGGCAGGTGGAGACAGGATTTCACCCATTCAGTCTGAGGATTTGTTTTTGTTTTTTTGTTTTTGTTTGTTTTGGTTTTTCGAGACAGGGTTTCTCTGTGTAGCTTTGCACCTTTCCTGGAGTGGTGGGATTACAGGCATGCACCACCACCGCCCGGCCCGAAGTCTGATGATTTGTATAAACAGGATGTCCACCATTCAGTCTGAGGATTTGTAGAGGTAAGAAGTTTCTCCGGTGGCTGCTGCTTTGCTTCTCTGATCTTTCAACTTTCACCGTAATGTCTGACTCCAGATTTATACTGTTAAGACTAATTAGGATCACACTTCAGCATCTCATTGGTTAAAGGAAAGTACAAACCCAGAGGGTTGTCAAAGCCTTGGTCAGATCCACGTAATAGACAGTGTCAGGATCTGTGACAGGTGGGGTTCTCAGAGTTCTCAGGTCGGTGATAGCAACAAGACTAGAAGACCCTGTGGGAACACCCAGGGCACTCAGTGATGGAACAGCCAAGTGGAAGTCTCTGCCCTCACTTTGTGCTGTAGTCTACATCTTGAAGAAGCTGATATCATGTCCAAAGTCATTACTCCAACTGTGTGGATGCTTGCTCAGGACAGATAGGGCATAAAGTGAAGGGGTTACGGCTGGAGCGGGGCCTCCAGAGGGAAGTCCGCTACCCAGTCTAGCTGTTACTTGTAGCAGGACCAATGGGGCCCAAGTCTGAAGTCACCCACGGTATTAGAGAGCCAGCTACCAGCTACGACAGGGTCCACTTCATCCTTCTGCCTCACCTCATAGTACACTCTATTTTATAAGCAAGAATTTATCTTCTAGGTTCTAATTTTTTTTTTTTACTATCATGAATTTATTATTTTGCTTTTGTTCACTCGGGGAACAAGAAGGAAAGGAGGGCAGAAACTAAATGTTAGCATAAGTTTCCCTCTGCTTGACTTAGTTAGGTATTAAGCAAACGCATACCATCTGGACCCCGCCCTTTTGTTTTTTTGTTTGTTTTTTTGTTTTGTTTTGTTTAAGAGTTAAATTAGAAGTGGATATGTCTGTGTGGTCTGAGAAAACAAGGTTGATTAAGCAATCAGTCTCTAGAACAGTAATTGGCAAGCCCACCTCCTGTTGCTCAGGGTGACTCATCACCTGTTTTGATAAATAAGGTTTTTATTAGACTACAGCCGCATCCATTCCAATAGCTGCCTTTGTGCTATGAGAGCCAGACTGAATAATTGTGACTGAGATCACATGGCCTGGAAAGATCATTGCTACCTGGTGATTCTACCAAAAGCAATGTGCTGACCTCTGGTGTAGAATCCCTCAATCTGATTCTAGACTCATTCCCATGGCCACACCTGTTGCGTTTGTCTTTGGGATACTGAGGTAGAAAGCTAAGACTCTGAATTCAATATCGAGTGTTGTCCTGGCCTTGGGCAAGAATCCAAAACCTTCATATGCTTCACTTTCTTACCTTGAAAAGTGAGAGGAAAGCCATCAGACCTTGCAGCAGACATAAGAGGCAATGGAATGAAGGTGGTTAGCACGGAATGGTACCTAGCCGTTGCTGGATCAACAGGAAGGGCTTGCTCCTCTGAGCCTTTGTTTTGAGCCTGTTTTTACTGTGTTCCTACATCCTCCAGTCCTTCCTTCCAGCTCCTGACTGAGCCTCTCTCTACTGTTTCCAGTGTTGATCATGAAGGTTTTCAATTTTTGTCCTTTCCACTTACACAATTCTCCCTTTCTGAACCAGGCCTACTCTTCCCACTAGACATGGTCACATCTAGTGGCAGGATTGTAGAGACTTTCCTGGTTGAAAGTAAGAAGATTAAGTAGGAGATAACTGAGATGTAATCAGGGAGAAAGAGCTGTTAAGGACTTGCAGTTCCAATTGGGTGGATTGTAATGCTATTAGTAAGGGCCAGAGCAGTGGAAGCAAATGTGCTTTGTCTTCTAGAAGAAATACCCAGGTCGAGGACAACCACACATGGAATATTGTTGTACAATAAAAAGTTAATGTGTTCATCTCCACCTAATATTATCTATTATTCTCTGTTCATGTATGATTATCCATACAAGAAGTGTATTTACCTCTATGTACTTATATGCTATTCTCATCTGCTAAACACCATTCTGAGTTCATTGCCATGATTTCCTCATTCAGTGCCCCAAAGTTCCCATGAGCTAGTGTCTTCTGTCTTACGCTACATAAAATAGAACAGAGGCATAGAAAAACTAGTTAATTTGTGGGTCAGATAGCTAGTATGTATTTATTGTTCAGAGAAAACACTAAGTAACTAACAAGGCCTTTTTCCTGTATCCTCAACATTGATGGCTAGCCATAGTTGAGCAGATCCCCAAGGCTACTTCTATGTCAGATCCGTAGTGAAGTAGGTCTTGGTGCTCAGGGGCTCCAAGTGTGAGCAGGTGCCAAGAGAAATATTTTCAACCATTAGCGTTGGCAGTTGTGAAATTGATGAAATAGAATAATTTGTGGTTGCTTTACTTAATAATTTACTAGCCAAATCATTCACAAAAGCAGAAAGGTGAAATGGGGAGACAATGGAAGAGATAAATTTGGACCAGGGAAGACTTAATAGTAACCAGAAGAGCTAGGGCCTGGAGCTTGGCACTCTCCAAAGGAAGATAGCTCCCTGCTGGATGCACCTCTGACCCCAGGAAGGCAGAATGTGGGCTCTCCTGTCTTTGCTGTTCTATCTAAAGAGCGTTGTTTGACAGCTACGTCTACTTTCATGGATTCTGAATTTGTCTTTCTCACCAACCTGTTCTTTGTCATGGCTGCTATCTTAGTTATGGTTTTATTGCTGGGAAGAGACACCATGCCTATGGGAATGCTTATAAAGGAAAACATTTAATTGGGGCTGGCTTACAGTTTCAGAGTTTTAGTTCATTATCATCATGGCAGGAAGCATGGTGGTATGCAGGCAGATGTGGTGCTGGAGAGTAGCTAAGAGTTCTACATCCGGAACCAAAGACAGCAGAGAGAGAGAGAGAGAGAGAGAGAGAGAGAGAGAGAGAGAGAGAGAGAGAGAGAGAGACTGGGCCTGGCTTGAGCATTTGAAACCTCAAAACCTCTCTCATGACACGTTTCCTCAAACAAGGCCATATCTCCTAACAGTGCCACTCTCTATGAGCCTATGAGGGCCAGTTTCATTTCCAACCACCACAGCTGCCAAACTTATTCTTAGTCTGGAGTAGAGAGCATATCTTGGTGCTAAGATTCACATTTGCAAAACAGATTCCATTGGATCCTTGTTTACAAGACATGTGCCTTTGAAAAAAATGATCATTTGGGGAACATTGAGCAGTTGACAAAGGATTTTGATTATTACCTTGTTTGATGTGTGTAACTAGTCTTAAGGTCAGGGCTGCTGTTGAAGAGGTAAATAAAAACCAGATCTAACAAATGCACATGGTCCTGCTCAGTGTCATCAGCACGGACCTCTCATTCAAATCCCTCTTCTGTCTAGAGTACCACCATCTCTTAGTCTCATATGCCACAGAGAAAAATCACACTCAGTGTCAAGGGGCTGGCTCTCTGTGATAACCTCTTCCTTTATTTCAATAATTCCTGTATTCTTTGTCCTATCTAATATTCTTCATGAACAACCCATGTAATATCACCTGGGAATCAAAGGCATTTTCTCTGCAGTTTAAGTTCAAGACTAAACGGCCCCTTTAAATGTTCATTTTTCTAATCTTATTTAGTATTTGTCACTCTCTAGACTTTCACAGTAGCTCAGCTTAATTAACTCAAGAGAAACTGGAGTGATCAAAGAGAAAGGATGATTCAGAATCAACTTCAATAAGTAGATGGGGCCGACATTTTCTGGAATGGCCTCACACATAATCTCTTATATAGACTGATTTTGTTGGGCCAGTGGCTCACAAAAAAAGACACAGAGACTTATTATTAATTGTGAAATCTCAGCCTATAGCTGAGGCTTGTTTCTAACTAGCTCTGATAATTTAAATTAATGCAATTCTACTCATCTACATGTTGCCATGTGACGCGTGGCTTTTACCTTTTCTCCTGCACGTCTTGTTCCCTCTTGTCTAGCTGGAGACTCTACCTTTCTTCTTCCCAGAGTTCCCTCTATCCAGAAGTCTCATCTACACATCCTGCTTAGTTAGCTTTTTATTGGCCGTTTAGCTTTTTATCACACCAATCACAGCAACACAGCTTCACACAGTGTAAAGGAATAGTCCTCAACACTCTTAGTTTTTCTTGAAGAAACTATGGAATATTGCACTAAAGAAAAAGTCATGCCTAGTTTTTCACTTCTCATAGCTGAGATTCCTGATGACTGTGGTAAAATAACAATAGGTACGAGTTTTGCGTGTCAGTTTGCAATTTAGGACGCTCTGTGACTAGATGCAAATACTCACCAGGGCCAGGCAGTGGTGGCCCACGCCTTTAATCGCAGCACTCGGGAGGCAGAGCTAGGCGGATCTCTGTGAGTTCGAGGCCAGCCTGGGCTTCAGAGTGAGTTCCAGGAAAGGCACAACGCCACACAGAGGGACCTTGTCTCAAAAAAAAAAAAACAACAACAATAACAACAACAACAAAATACTCATCAGGAAACCAAGAAGCTGAGGAGTTAGATTCAAAGTGACCAAAATCAACTGTAGCTGTGTTTTGGGAGCTATACCAGAGAGATGAAAACACCCCCTGTGGTTAGTGTCCGTCCGTAGGGCTGCAGTCAGATCCTTGTCATCAGAAACTGAGGTGCTGGGATACGTTCCCAACTGGTGCACTCGTTCACCAACATAGAAGGATCTATATCCTTAAAAGGCCCTGCTTCCATTATCATACCATTTGTACTGTTTTGAGCTTCTCCAAACTCTGCCATGGGCTTTTTGAGGATTATGGAAGGAATTACCCTAATGGAGAGTTCCAGTCCACTGTGAGACAGAAGTGAAGAAAGGCTCACTTTACCCCATGAATCTACCACCTGCCCAGAAAATATTCTTGAAAACTCTGGAAAAACCTAAAATGTAGTATCAAAAGTGATGGTACCATCTCCTTGGGTCATCCCATGCCAATCGTTCTTTGTTTTGATAACTAAACTTCTGCTGAAATGGCCTGTGCCTATCCTATTGAACAAATTCTTTCTTTCTGGAGGGCAGGAACTGAGGAGACACTTCACCCTATTCTGCCCCCGCCCAATTCCTTGCAGCCTCTACAGCTGCACCTAAATAACCTGACTGATGTTTTGCTTCAGACTTCTAGTGTTAGCAGGTGAATGGCCTTGACCTTTTGTTGGTCTACCAGTTGTAGCAACACTTAAATATAGTAAAACTCCTTCAGCTGATTCACTTCAAGTTCAGCGAGCACCTAGCCTGATGGTACACACATTGAGACCAACAGTTTTGAGGTAGAAATACTGACAAGGGAGAGAGCACCCTCAGGGGAGGGGTACAAAGACCTTGCATTTTGAGGTGAGTGTGCCACTGCACAAGTCTCTCATCCTCTCATAATGAGATTAATAAGTGAAGGAACAACTCTGCTTTCTTTTACATGCCCAGAATTCAGCCAATCAAGCTTCAGCAAATGGTTGGAAGTCAGAGCCATGCAATCATTTGTCTTGTGAATGTTCCATGGATCACTGACTCTTATTTCAACCATTAACCATCGGCTTTTTGCTCCAAACGTGAGAGCTTAGCAAAGAGGAATGGAGGATTATTCATAATTATTCCTGTCTCCCACTGGAGACATCCTGAAAGCAATAGTAAGCAGTTCTATATGTTTGATATGCCCCCCTCCTCCAGTCTGTGTGGAGGCTATCTGTTAAAATCTCCCAAAATTAGAGAGTTGGGGTAGGAAATAAGACTATCATTTATTTCATTTTAGGATGAAGGACTCTTAGGAAGTTATTTACACAATATCTTAGATAGTCAAACACCCCCTGTCTTTGAGGTTGAGATTTTCCAGCATTCTCTGACATCTGGTAAACCACGGCCCTTCTCCATTGTAACATAGGGAGGATGCTTGCACATTGATAAAATAATAGACTAATTCCTTAAGTTATACTAAAAATTTTTGAGAGCCATGATAAGAATTGTTTTAAGTTTATGGATCAACTTAATAGAGGACTAATATCTTTGAGTTTAACTTTAGAAACACAGTCACTACATATTTTCAGATTTCTTTTTGAATATAATGGAGAATTTACAATAACTGTTTGTTTCCCTGTCATTTTACTCCTGCTGAGTCTCACGTATTTGTAATTTAGCATTTGCTTTTGCATTCTATTTAAACTGCCTTTATAATGGAGTTATTTTGCTAATGTTACTAAGTGACTATTTTAAAACAAGGAATTTTAAAGCTTTCTGTTACTTATTTCTAAATATATTGACTAAAATCAGAAAATGATATGTGCGATTGTGTGATGTCTATGGTTTGGAATTTATTTGAGTCTTCTTTTTCTGATTTATTTTCCATTTCTGTTTAGCTTGTTTTAATTAAAATTAAAATTTATTGTTAGATTATTGCATTTTAACACTTTCTCATATTTTAAAGTCTTCAGATGTCCCATATTTGTTTTCCCTTTTTTAGTGTTTTTATTTGAAGTCTCTCTCTCTCCCTCTCCCCCTCCTTAACTAAGCATATATGTTAAAGATTTAACTCTTTGAGAGAGAAAGAGTATCTTTTCAAAGAATAAGCTCTCAATTAAAAAAATTAATGCACACTGGGCAGTGGTGGCACACACCTTTAATCCCAGCACTTGGGAGACAGAGGCAGGTGGATCTCTATGAGTTTGAGGCTAGCCTGGTCTATAGAGAAAGCCAAGGCTACACAAGGAAACCCTGTCTCAAAAAAACCTAACCCCCCAAAATTGTTAATTTAGTGTGTATGTGTGTGTGTGTGTGTGTGTGTGTGTGTGTGTGTGTGTGTGTTGGTCAGGTCAACTTGCAAGAGTTGGCTCTCTCCTTCCACTATATGGTTTCCCAGGATCAAACTTAGCAAGTGCCTTTACCATTGAGCCATTTCTCAGGCCCATTTTTATTAATTGTGGGTTTGTTTTATTTCTTATTTCATTAACTATAGATCTATTTATTTTACTTTTCTTGAGTTCAATTTATTACTGATCTTTCTGGATATGGTATTGAACAAATTTTGTTTGATTGTTTAGCCCTACTTGCTTTAAAACAAATATGTTGAAGGTTTTACTTAATGCAAAACTTTCCTACAAAACTCTTTCTCACATTATAGTCTATTTGTTTTATTTTGTGAGTCACTGAGTTTAACCAGGACTGACTGTGTGACTGTGGGTTTGGGATTATTCTCTGGAGCCTTGTGGGCTCAGCAGTGGGTATACAACTAAAGACGAAGACTCTCTCTTTCCCAGAATCTATAAGTGGCCACTAGTTCAGTAGTAAGGGGTGGGGCTCCATGAGCCCTTGTCCCACGCATGACTAATTGTTGACAAGGCCAGTCTTGCACAGGCCTAGTGCACACATGTAACCATGGCTGGCTGCTGTGAATTCAGAATTGCAATGATTGTGTGGAACTTTGAGTCTGGTATCTTGTGGCTCTTCTCCTTATTTTTCAGCTCCTATATTTTCTACTCTACCTTCTGCACTGTTCTTGGGCCTTGTAGGTGGTGGTGTAGTATATACACAAATTTACAAAGTTGTCTCCAGTATATCTTGGTGTGACTCACAGCAGAAGTGGTTTGGTCTGCTGCCTACTTTCTTGCATGACCAGAATAAATTTTTATTTTGATTAGCTTTTATTTTATTTCTTTTTTGTTCTTGCATTGTCATGCCAGTTTGACTGTGTGCAAAAGCCTAAGACCTACCAATATGTCCCTCCCTCCCTGAAATTTCAGGCACATTGTTTCTGATCTACTGCAATTATATGGATGAAAGACAAAATGTTGTGGGTTTATTATTTTTGAAGAGCTACCCATTAATATTTTTGGAACTTTGATGTATTTTTTTGTAACTCATGCAATTCCAAAGTGTAACTACTTTGAATCATTTGTAGATTCTCTTAGGTATCATCCAGAGTCCCATTCAGTATGATAATGCATGATTTCCTTTGCATTTTCTTCAAGGACAGTTCCCCTAATGTAATTTTCTTGTTTCTGCTTCAGACCTCTTACTAGATGGATACTGAGATTCTACATTAATCCTTCAACCCTTTGTCCAATGTTTGCCATGTTTTAAGTGCATTGCAAAAATCACTTGAATTAAAGACTGTAATTCCTGTGGTTTCCATTAGGGATAGTTGATAGGTTCTGCAACGTATTAGGTATACCATGAAGGCAAAGCTCCATTACGTTAAGTAGAGGAAAAGTTTTAAGGTAAGTAATGACTTGAGTTTAGGTGTGTAGCTAGAGAGGCACCAAGGAGGCTGGAATAACAGAAATGCACTGTGAGGCAGCAGAGCAGCTGACTGGAAGAACAGGAACTGGGATTTAGAGGGTTTCTACTGAGTGAAGATATTTAAATTTATAAAGTACAAAGTGAGAAGCCACATGACAGATACCAACCATGCAATGATACAGGAAATTAAACACGGTACAGGTTACCTGATCTGGAGGGTAAGGGCTATTTAGAGATCATGTCTTTAACACACACACACACACACACACACACACACACACACACACACACGTGTGTTTGTCTATTTGAGGCCACAATGTGTGTGTGTGTGTGTGGTGTTCCCAGGCATACAATTACAGACATGCATGTGCCATGGCACATGTCTGGAGGGCAGAAGACAACTCTTAGGAAGAGTCGTTACTCTCCTGCCACTTTGTTCAATCTGATCTAGGAATTGAACTCAGGTTGTCAAGCCTAAAAACAAACACCTCTACCTTCTGAGCCATCTTATTGACACCAAATTACATTTTTAATTGACAAATAATAATTGACAGTGTATGGGATGCAACAGTATGTCCTGATGTATGTTTTCATTATGGAACAACTAAATCAAGGTAATTAAGAAATCCTTTGCCTTCTATTATTAAAATACTTTGAATTTTAATCATGAAACCTTTAGAACCTATCCTGTTAGTAACTGTGAAATATGAAATCCATTATTATTAATTATAGTCACTATTGCAGTTGTCTCGATGGGAGATCCTCAGGGTGTGAACAAGATGGCATTAATCATGGAAAGGAGGGGATGACTGAGAGACAGAAGGAGGAGATACAACATTGGATGTGGCTGGAGGGACAGCTGAGCAGAAAGAAAAGCCATAATTCAAGGGAAACAGAGGCAGTCAGAAATGAAGATTTAATTTCTGTAGAAAGATGATTACATCTCGATATATTGAGGTTTAGTGTCCCTGAAACATCCCCCAGGGGAGACTGGATAGGGAGTGGAAACAGAACCCCCAAAATCAGGGTGTGGGAGAGAATAACTGTGACAGCAGTGTAGCAGACATAGGTGGCTGACAAGGTATGTTCCCTCCCTTCTCTGAACCAAGAGTCTTGAAAGCCATTTGTGAGGTCAAGGTAATATTTCATAAGCAAAAATGAACAGACTAAAATTTAGGCTTAAATTGAGGGCTAGATACTTCTGGGGTACTGCAAAGTTCAGGGAAAAGGGTGGGGGTTGTTAATAGGTGGGAAGGGTTTAACATCCAGCAGGGCAAGGATGACACTGTTGCTGTCCTTTGGAACTATGAGGCACCTATGAGACATTATGGTTATAAGTAAATGTCTCCTAACCCCGTGGTCCTGATAAAGCAAAGGCAAGGAATACCCACGTATCCCTGTGTTTCTGTGCCTTGTGCTCCATCTCAGTGTTTCCTTTCTGTCTTCAATAGTCAATCTGCAGTAGGCATGTGTCCCTTTAAGGCTGTAGTTGGCATAGGAAAGCTGTTTAAAGATATACACAAAATATGGAGATGGAGTGATGGGTGCCCCTGCAAACAGGATGGGGCTTAATCCCTTGGAAAGAAATAGGATACTAAATTTCACAGAGATTTTTATTGATTTTGTTTCCCAGCAAATCCAACACGAAGCATGCAGCTGTAAGTTCTTAGGAATGCCACCAGTAGGCTGAAGGAGGGTGCAGGGGTGGGGTGTGTGTGGAGAACCTCTGTCTAAAACTAACAGCAAACCAGACTATAATCTCTCCCTGCTTTCTCAAACGAGAAAGTAAAATACATGCCTGGTGGGAGGAAATAGAATGGTCTGCCAGGAGGTCCATGGAGGAGTCTTGCAAGGCCGGCCCTCTGCTGAGGCTCTCCTTGATGTGGGAAATGTTTGCCTTACCATTCCCAGCGCTCTAGCCGCTGCCCTCTTTGGTAGTCATGTAGGTAGGAATTCTAGAACCACTTACTCTGCAGATGCAGGGATGTCCCCATATGTGTGGACAGCTCCTTCCTGTCATGACACAGCTCAAGTGTCATGACTTCAAGCCTGGCTCTCTAGCATTTCCAGACACTTCCATCTAGGCTCTGGCTAGTGCTCTGTTCTCTTAGCTGCAGTTAAGACACTGGCTTCTCTGGCCATTACATGTGTACTTGCCCAAAGAGTATGAGTGTCTTGAGACTATAGAGTCTGCTAGGCTTGTGTCTGGAGTCCCAACTCTAAGGACTGGCCTCCTGGTCCTCTACTGCTGAGCTGATGGATGGCATGATCCCGTGGGTTCTGATGCATCTGGTGCCCATGTTTTGTTTGCCAGCATCATGGGATGCTGCAGATGGTATGTTTTGCCTCAAAGCATCAAAGCTGTTCTTCCTCTTATCCAGGAGAGAGTGGGAAGGGCATACATACAGGTTTTGTGGATAGTCAACATCAGTAATTCTCAAATCAGAAGGATGAATCATGTATACTCCACTGGCCACAAAAGCAGGAAATTAGCTATCCATTTGAACCACCTCTCAACTTAGAACTCCGTTGAGAGTCCGAGAAAATTCCCCTGCACAGACAGAGGGAGCCTGTGCCCTTATAGACATTTTCCTTTCTTCTTTCCTTGAAACAAATACCATGTGAAACAGTGAGATGCCTTGGCTCCACTCCTATTAAGGGCTTGGCACTCTAGCAGCGTCTCTGCATGTAAATTACCCCATCGCTGCTGCTGGGTTTTGCTGTCCTTGAGAAATCCCCATTTGGTGTTCCTGGGAATGGAGATTTGTGAAATGGAAATGTGGAAGCCTGTGAAAATGTCAGCTGCGTCCCTGAGACAAATGGTGGAACAAATTGCTCTCTGTGGGGTTCCATCCAGAAAAAAATGGAACACGGGGTGGTTATTATATCAGTAGCCACACTGCAGTGGAGATTCTCCTGACACAGAGAGAGAGAGAGTGCTTTGAAACAGTCAAGAGGGACATAGACGTGCAACTTTGTGTCTGTGAAAGTGGTAGAACGGGTTCAGAAATTGAAGCTGTTGAACCGAAATAAGAGAATTTCCACATAAAGGAAAGGATTTTCATACAATAACAGAAATACAGGAGATCTTTGAATGGACTGACTTTGGTCAAGAAATAGAGTTTGCATGCTGATTTGAAAGTCTTGGATTCTCTTCATTTTGAGATTTTTGAAGAGCCTTTTTTCTTTAAATCATGAAATAGCCTGGATTTTATGCTGTAGAATTAACCTTGGCAAATGGACAGTGTGTTGTTTGCTTGCTTGTGATGCAGCATTATAATAAGATGTTGCATGGGAACATTTGAGTGCTGTGTAGGGAATGATAACAATGGCGGTAACAATGGTGATGATGATGATTTATCAGCGGACACTGTGACCCACAGATATTCCCCCTGGTGAGTCCCAGGCGTGGGGGATGAAGTTCTGTGGTCACATGAATCACAGCCAGTCAGTTCTTCAAATGCCAGGGAAAGAGATGCATGTGTTGAATTCCATGTGGGGCTCACACTCCAGGAGCAGCTCTGGAGGCCTGAATGCTGTCACAGCCAGGGCATGTCCCTTGTCCTGTGAGAGCTCGGGGAGAAGTTGCTCCTGAGATCCTTCATCGGGGTCTGAAATAGGACACTCAAGGCCAAAGGAAGGTATGACTTGTATGGAGGGTTGCATGGGTCACACTGAGAAAATAGGCATACTACTCTGTTCCTATATACTATACCCACATGTTTTCATATCATACCCATTCCTCATATGCACATGTACCCCAGAAATACACACACACACACACACACACACACACACACACACACACACACACTCACACACACAGACACACACACACACTTACACACACACACAAATCTGTATATACAGGCACACACTCACACCTAACACCCTCACATGCTTCACTGATTCTGTAGTTTACATTTAGTCCCACACATATTTGCTTTCTCTAATGGCTCTCCATGCCCATTGCCCTCACCCCTGCATTCCAAATACCCCCAAGCTATGCAGTCCTACATGATCTCTCCCACTTTATGCACACGCCTCATGTGTACAGACTCATGCAGATACACTTACATACATGGCAGGGTCTGTTTACTCACATGTGCCAGTGCTCACACTGGGACTGGGGAGGGTCCAGAGAGGAACTTTTATATATTTTTTTGCATGTAACATGCCTCCCCACCTATTTCCTGATTACTTATAGAGTAGCTCTTTTCAGTTTGCATACACATCACTGACTCTGCCTGACATTTGAGTGTAGGCCCAAATTAGTATCTTGATGAACTCAACTGCAGAAAAAAATTCTTTAAAAATCTGTTTGTGGATGTTTCCCTGTTTATGCAGCTGCTTCATGACAAGATCATCCAACCATCATAGAGCCATGTGCACTGAGATGAGACTAATTTGTTTGGATGTTCAAGCAGATGAGGAAGTTTCTATGGTAAGTGGTACCCTATAGCCTGCTCATCAAAATTCTCTTCTGTTAGATGGAAAAGCTAGGGCCACCCAGAGCATGCTGAGATGCGCAGACTATGGTCAAGAAGGAATCTATATTTGCACAGGGAGCCAGGCTCTTTTATCTTTTTTTTAACTGGAAAAAGGATTGGATCAGACACACTGACAGCATTCTGCAAAGTAGAGAGGACACATGTGCTTTGCAATTTCCTTTTAGCAGCTCAGCAAAAGGGGATGACATGTATGAGCCTGGTGGTACTCCTATCAGATTATTTCAGAAATCTATCTGATTTCTGCATAGTGTGAAAAGCATAGTTGCTTGCTTTTGTGTTGCTGTTTTGAAACACTCTAACAGCACCAACAGAAATCCCCTTTTTCATAGTTCTACACGGGAGAGCTGAAGCCCACATTGATCATGGTGCATAGCTGTGGAACCATGATGGATTTCTCTCATGACTGAAATTTCACCTCTAGAAGGTGGTGCAAAAGTCCTAGATGCAAAGCCCCTTGAAAGAAAATTCAGTGTGTTCTCCCAGGTAAATTTCTACTCTGTGATCTCACACCTACCAATAGATCCTCTGTGAGGGGCTCAGCATTCACACATGGAAGGGCACCAGAGGTTTGGGACAAACCTTTTACAGGTGGAGCTTGGGCCAGGTAGACACTTCAAGCACATAGCTTTCTCTCTCTCTCTCTCTCTCTCTCTCTCTCTCTCTCTCTCTCTCTCTCTCTCTCTCTCTCTCTGTCTCTCTCTGTCTCTGTCTCTGTCTCTCTCTCTCTCTCTGTGTGTGTATCTCTCTCTGCCTCTGTTTTTCTCTGTGTGTATATTTGTATATGTATATTCTTCTCACTGTAGTTTTCCATTAAGCTCTTGAGGCTAGTGGATATAACTTAAGAAGAGACGTATCTAGAAAAATGCCTCCTCGATTATGGTGTAATTATAAGCCATAGGTAAAGCCCTGGGACTGAGCCACACTGATGATATTTGGACATCACTGGAATGATAATCAAATAGTTATAAATAGGTTGAAAGGATGAGCTGATTGTAATCTGTGAACAGCTGTACAATTGTTAATGACTCTTAATCAGATAATAATTCTTCCTGAAATATATAATATCATAGTCTGAAATTGTATAAATTGTATAATATTATTTCTTGGATATTTAATTAATTTTATATCTTTGGGAACAATTTTCTCTTCAAAATATCTCCAGGAAGAGACCCAGTAGATGATTGAGAAATCAGTAATTGTTCGTTGAATAATTTTACCCCCCAGATATTTGAGCCCAGAAAAGGGAACTTGCAGAGTGAATGAAATAAGAAACCACAGATGGAGATGGAGATTGGAAGAGCTCTGCAATGGGGGAGGTCTTCAAGTTGGAAGCTTTATTTACTTGAAAACACTAAATTCTCATGGACATCTTGTGATGCATCTCAATCAGAAACCCTCAAAGCTCCATTTTTTTCAAGATAGGGTTTCTCTGTGTAGCCCTGGTTGTCCTGGAACTCCCTCTGCTGACCAGGCTGGTCTTGAACTCACAGAGATCTGCCTGCCACTGCCTCCCAAGTGCTGAGATTAAAGGCATGTACACCACCACCCGGCAAAGCTCCATTCCTTAATATCCAGAATTGTCTCTGCAGCTCATCTGTGTGGAAATTGCAGGGCTCTCCTCCATGTCTCCATGGGTTTGGATTGTGCATTTAGGTGGTGGGAGTGTTGGTCATGTTGCAGTTATGCCTTCCAACTCAATCTGCTGAGCTCCAGTGTTACCTATTGGTATATTCATTTTCTTGCTCTGCCTCTCCTTTCCTATCTCTTTCTCACTCTGTTTTCCTCTTTTAAATCTGCCTGGGCTGCCATCTTTTATTACTTCAGCTCCAACCTATGGAGTCACTCTGCATCTCCCTATAATATCTCACAGTGCCACTAACATGAATGGCAAGCATTTCATTGCAAGACAGTTTTGAATGAAGAGGAGCAAACAAAGAATGGAATCCCTGAAGATTTAACATTAGATCCAATTGAGAATTTCTCAGTGGACTACATCTCTTCAATGGCTCCTTCCTCAGGCTGTGTCTAGCTCAGGTAGCTTTTCCTTCAGGAAAAGCATACTTTCATCAGGAGCATATAATTGACTTGATTTGAACAGAATTCCAAAACCCATCACTTTTGCTGACCACTTCTGGCTGTTTCTGTGTAGGGCTTACAATATTAACCTTTCCCCCAAAAGGGTGGCCCTGTCTACCATACCTCACAGGCACACCCATTGATCTTTCATCCATTCTTTTGTTTGTGTCTGGACCTCTCCTTCCTGTTCTAGGGTTATCCATGGTAACTCAGGCTTTCTTTTACTTATTGAGCATAAAAAGCTGCTTTCATTATGTTTCATTATGTTACTGGGGGCAGGCATAGGCTCTGCTCCAATGGTATCATCTTTCTCATCTCCCAAAAGACTCATGGAAACCAAATTGCATCATTTTTCTAACCACCTTGGAGAGTTTGTTCTATCAGGCACACAAAGTAGAAATGACCATAGTTAGGTTTTTGGATTAAATAGCCATGCATTTTTTTCCCCTGTATATAAACAGTCTGTTCTAGAAAACATAGGTACTCAACAAATTCAAATTGCCTTTCTAGCTAATTATGATTCTAATCACTAAGCAATTATAGAAATGGAGCTTAAACTCAGGGGTTTTAGTGGAATCCAAGTCCTGTTATTTGCCCATTTTCTGCATGGTCTGTAGGAAAGGACCAGATCTGAGGTAGCTGATATTGTGAGATGGAGGTCACCACGCTTTGGGAGGAAAGAGTGTTATCATTGTACACCCGCCCTTGGCAGATAGACGCTTCAGGGACATGGGGGAAAGGTTTTAAGATCTGTCTGCTTTAACTCTATGCAAAGTATCAGCTACCTCTGGCATTGCTCATTCCCAGGCCGCCCTTCCTGGCTTTGTAATACATCAGGAAAGAGCAGTGATACTCTGGGGGCAATTCTAAGTCAGCAACATGCTCTAAATCTTAGTGGCCTGGTGACATTCATGGCTAAACCTTGTCCTAAGGAAACACTCATCTTAATAGTTAACAGCAAAGAAATGTGTCTGCATTCTAACCACCTGGGAGAGTTTGTTCTATCAGGCACACAAAGTAGAAATGACCATAGTTAGGTTTTTGGATTAAATGGCCATGAATTTTTTGTTGTTTTTGTGTGGAACTGAAATACACTTGCAAAGGGCACCTGAAGGGGTGAGAAAGACATGAAAAGCAGATACTCTTTCCAGTATTTTAAGACTCTAATATTTGGTGCTAGTAGTTAAAGAAAAGAGAGAAAGAATAAGGTCGAAGTACTTCGGATATACACTGAAAGCTTTTGAGCTGGGATGAAATTCCAGCTGCATTTATTACAAGATTTTCTGGAAAACCACAGGGACTCTGTGGAGACCATTTTAATTTTGTTTCTCCTCAAATGGCCTCTCATCTCATCCTTCACTGATTAGTAGATTTCTTGAGCTGCAGAAACGATTTCTTCCCTTTGATCTGATACATGGGGGTGACACTTTCAGAAGGATGGGGCAACACTTTAAATGCCATATTCTGTAGGTCTTTGAAGTGTTTGAAGATTACCTACCTAATTAAAATATATCTTGGTATATCTAAAAAACTTAACTAACATGACTATAAGTTTCATTATCATAGGTAACTATTAATCTGTGTTTCTTACTTATATTTTACAGTTTTAAATGAATTGTATAAACATAGTACCTTAAACAAGAGGAGCATACAGTATAACAAAATTAACTTTAAATTTGTACCAATCAACTAAAATCCATATAGCAATGTAAAATATTTCAAATGAGTTGTTGCTTTTTAAAAGTAAATTCAATAATCTACCCTTTTATCCTATCATATCTATATCCTACATTTCTATATCATATCCCCCTTTCTTTTAGGAAGAGATTGAGTATGACCAATAACAATTTATAACCAAATATCCATAATCCATTTTTGGGGAATGTGAACATAGTATTCTAGGCTACTTCCTGCTGATTGGGGGATGCTGTTAGTCTTATGGGAATCCTAAGAAAATTCAACATAATGGTCAAGTCCTGGGAAGATCAGATATAACCTTTGTTGATAGGTACCATCTGTCAAGATTCAGGAGGTCTCACTTGATCAAATATTATCAATCTTAACCTGGAATAAATTTACAGCCTTTTGCTTCCTGTGGAAACAAAAGCAGAGCCTCCTTTCCAAAGTAACCTATCCTTAGACCCAAATTTTGAAGTCAAGATACCATATATATATTTAACTCAGCAGCCTCTATAAGCAAATGTCTTTCTCCAGTTAAAAATCCCGAAGACAACCTAATAGACTGTGTGTGATTTCCATCTTTACATAGCTTACTATATTTTTATAAATTATTTTATTTTTAAGACTTTATTTTATTTAATTTTTATGAATATCTATATTCTTTCTCTTCTCTTGCTCAATCCCACATACCTTATACATATATTGTAAACCACTTAGAGGTTTATTCCACCTGAATCTGTGTTACTGTGTATCCATAATCCTTTTCTGGCCAGGAGAGATTTTAAACTGTTAAGTTACATTGCTAGAATGAAAGTACAGCCCTGGAAGCTGACTCTGCCCCCCTTAGCTTCCCAACATGGCAGAGGTACTTTTACCACCAGCTCTGGGAGCCATGTTCACTGCCGACTCTGGGAAGCAGTGGACCTATGCCTCCATCAAGCAGCGTGTAGCCCAGAAACCTTTTATTTGTCTGTACTAGCAAGAGATAAATCCTACATGCAGTGTGCTTCAAGGCTTGGAGGCACCTCTATGTACCACAGCAGGAATCTGCCATGCTGTACTCAAGCTCAAATGACTGAGCTTTTCTGTTCAGGGGCATTTCTGTACTGTGCCCCCCCATGAGACATCTGAACTAGGAAGTTCTCTCAGGTTTTAGGTGGAAACTCTTGTCATCATGTTTGGGTGCCAAATGTAGCTGAAAGTTTCCCTGGTCCTGCCTTGCCCAGAAGTCTGGATGAATCTCTCCCACACTGTCCCACAGTCACTTATAAAATAATCACTCAGAGACTTATAAATTTTAAACTGTATGGCCTATGGCTTTAGCTTCTTGCTAGTTCTTTCATCTTAAATTAACCCATTCCTATTAATCTGTATGTTGCCACATGGCTGTGGCATTACCAATCTGCTGGCATCTTATTGCTCCTTTGGCAGTGGGGTGGTATCTCCTCTGAATCCATTCTTCTTCATCTCCTCTTCAGTTTGAATGTACCACTTAACTTTATCCTGCCCTGCCATAGGCCAATGCAATATCCAATGGGAGCCATACATATTCACAGCATACAGAAGCACATCCCATAGCACACTCCTTATGCTAGAGGCTCAGAGAACCTTGCAGAAGAGGAGGGGAAGGATTGCCAGAGCCAGAGGATGAAGACATCTGCTGGAAGGTGGTGTCTTTTATATATGAGAGGGAAGCTATACCCAGGAAATCTCAATAATATGATTGTCTAAACAAGACCTACACAATGGCAATACCAGTTGATGTGCTAATGTGGATAGGGGGAAATCTTATGAGGCCCCACCCCTAGATGAAGAGCTACAGGCAATTAGTATCTGCTGAGAGAGGGAGTCTCTTCATAGGTTATCCAGTGTCATGTGATTAACCTTAAACACATATACATATGAGCAACATTAAATGGACTCAGTAGGTTGTGTGTGTATGTGTATGAAAAAATAATAATTAGAGGCGGTGAATTTGAGAAGGGGGACATAGGAACAGTTTGAGAGGGGTAGGGGTAGAAATGATGCACATACAGTGTACACATAGAAAATTCTCAATAAATAAATAAGTAAATAAAACAATACATAATTACAAAGAATCTGGGAGCTAGTATAAAGGTCCTTAAATGCTGCCTAAAATGCATAAGCATCAGAATGATAATTTTCCCCCACTTCCAACATTTGCAGGACTCTGAATGTCTGCTATTGACAATTTGTTCTTTAACACATTTTGAGAACATTAGATGAGTATCTAACAAGATTCTGTATATCATCTCGTTTATTTAGTCAATCATCACATAATTTCATGTGATAAATGAAGTGAGCTGAAGTGAAACTTGCTTGCAGTGGTAATTTCTCTAATTCTGAGACTTAAGTGACTTCCAATTTCAGGAAAGAACTTCAGCATTTTCTAAATGCCTAGGACTCTCTACAGGTTAGCTGATTCAAATCCCCAAAGGTGGAAATGAAAAGGTTAACATAGGATTTTGTTGTCGATTGACTGATATATATTACTTGTGAATATATATGAATGAATAATATTGTAAACACTCACATATATGGTGTGAAATATGCATATTTATAGCACATGTTGCAAAGGTCATGCAAAGCGCTTATCCCAGCAGGAAAGGTTTACTTTTAATTATAATAAAATTATACTATTTTCACTCACTTTGTTTCCTCTAACACCTTCCACATCCCTCTTGCTCCCTCCCAAATTCGTGGTCTCAAATTCAATGCGTGGTACTATAAACCTAGAGCCTCCAAAAATATAAATAATATGTTTACACACACACACACACACACACACACACACACACACACACTGCTGACAGGTAAGAGGTAGCATGATCATATTTCTTGGCTGTTCTCGTTTAGGTTTGATTTATATCTGCTGAATTGATGTGATTATTAATAAAAACCTTCCTTTGCCCTCAGAAGTGGTTCAGATTAGAAAAGTGTTTGGATGATATATTACAAGGTCACCCTAGTAAAAGGCATCTCCTCTCAGGGAACAATGATCTTGAAGCTACGTTTGTAACCGGGAAGTAGCTGCCTTGACCACTTCCTGTTTGGTGTCTGAGATCCATTGGGAGGCCCTCTGGGCCGTCAGGAACCAGACTATTGGAGGGTTTGCTTTGATGAATGGAAATGAATGCACACAGCAACAGGGCTGAAAGGGTCAGGTAATGGATGTCCAATTTTACAGGATGCACTGATGTTAACACTTCCGTCATGAGCTAGCTAAAGATCAGCCTTATGAAAAATGACTTCCCATTTCCAATCTATAATGAATACAAAATTGTGCAAAGATGGATGAGATGGTGCTTTGAGTAATCCTCGATGAAACTAGTTGGAGAAATAAAACCATTTGTTTCTCCCCCTGGCTCTTGTTATAGAAGAGAGCTGTATAATCAGCTTAAACCAGAACTGACCCGAGGGACCGAGGAACAGAGACTTCTGGGTTCTATGTTTCTGTCATCTGCAGCTGCTCATCAGTAAGAGAGGCAAATGTTCCAACAAGCCCTTTCTCATGACAACACTGAGCATTCAGGCAGAACTTGAAAGGAAATCTTTCCATGGATTCATGAGCACTTATGTGATGAACTTGGCTCATGATTCGCCTGGCTCAGAAATGTCAGGAGGACAGTTGGGGCCAGAGGATGTTGTTACCTAGAATACATTAAGCCTGGAGTCCAGGTCATTTCCAGCGCTGTGGCTCCTTAGCACTCAGAAGCTTAGTGTGCTTACTGCTGGCATTTATCTCATGCTGTGGCGTCCATTTGATTTGTTATTAGCACAGTCTAAACAACAGAGGCTGTGGAGAGAGGAGAGTGTGTGGTGTGTTGGAGAACACCCTGGTTAAATGTCTTCTGACGTTATCATGTACTTCTCTAGGTGGTCTTTGAAAAGTCACCATCTCCTTGTGCTTTACTTTTGGTCTTCCCATGCTGACACAGGGGTGGTCTAAAACACCAGATCCCTGTTCTCTTCATTCTGTACCTGTCCATGCTCCTTCATACTCCCTGAGCCATGCCTTAAAAATTGGAGCATTTTAAGAGTGTAAGTGCCAGCTTTTCCATTTGTAAAATCCCTATTCTTTTTCCAGGTTCTTCTGAGGGTAGGATGTCTGTCTCCTCTGGGCATGTTAACATCTTATATCTATACTTCCATAGATATCTATGTGATTGCTTTTCACATTTAACTATCATCCTCAAGAGTATTGATTATCTGGGTTCAGTTTCTAGCCTTGCCAATAAAAAGGCCACTCCCTGGGGGGCATAAAAAGGAGCATGTCTATTCCCCTTAGGGCTAGTCATCTTTCTGTCATATATAAAAATACCAGAAATAATTTAGTTATACAGATAAAGGTGCATTTACTCTTGTTTTACTGGCCTTGAACTTGTGCATCCTCGTACTCCACTTCAGAAGTGCTGGGATTAAAAGCATCAGCCACCACATATGATGGCTGTTGGACATGCACTGTGCCAACTGAGCTATACTCCTAGTCTGATGAATTTTGAAGGTTAGTATACGAACTTATGGGTTTCATCGTCACAAATGTGGGTCATTATACTTCATTTACATTCACTCCCTTTTCCCCAGCCCCCTCCCTCCTTCCAGATGGTGTTAATTCTTCTCCCAGTTCTGCTTTCTTTTCCCATGTATTCTACTATGTTCTCTATCTGCCATTACTCTTAAGATACCTTCCTTCCTTCTCATGACTTGGAGTAAGATGCATTTTGGCTTATTCTTTGAAGCTTCCATTCCATGGTCTATTGTCTCCATCACCAAATGGTCCTAGGCATGCAGGGAAGCAGCTGGAATACACAAGGACTCACCTCATGGACAGGGACAAAATGTGAAGAAGAAGAAGAAGAAGAGATCATGGCCCCACTCTCATCTTTGAGGACACATCTCATCTCTAGTGACCTAAAGACCTCATAGAAGGTCATACTTTTAAAGACTTTATGACTTCTCAATTATTGCCACTGTGTGGAGGAAGACCTGGTCCCCATGTGGGCCAAGATTCTGTCAACACATGGACCTCTGAAATATATTTAGTATCCAAGCTGTAGTAACCAAGTTACCATAGGAAGAAACCATTAAGAGCTCTGTATTTCCCCACCCACATCTTTACCTTCTTTCCTGTCCCCACTCAGAATGCAACCAGGATAGTGGTTCCTGAGTTCTTAACTTTCTCCTGGGCCTTCTGCATCTCTCCCACTCTAGTGCTCTTAGCTGGATTGTTGAGGCTGTCCTAAGCTTTCTTGGCTAGTGTAGTTTGATTTGAAATTTAAGAGGTTCTCTCATATCCCCTACTAGCAATTGCCTGCAATCTATAGTGAATTTTTTAAAGAACCTTTTCTAAGTCCCATGTTTAGATGAAAACTCAGTTGTCACAGCCATATTTAAAAGCCATGTTCAAAAATATTCTGTGCTGATGTGACACTCAAAAAGATTTCAGGATATCATGGATATTAGATTTTTGGATTATGGATACTCATCTTGTACCAACCTTTTGTGATTTTATTTAAAATATGTTTAGAGACCTTTGTTATTGGTGTTTGTTCTAAAATGGCTCTTTATATAAGCTTCTATTCTTCCTTTTTTTCCACTCAATAATTCCTTGTATCAATTTCCCCTAAATCAATGACTAAAACAAAGCTTAGGATTTTTAGGAGTCTCTTTGTAATTATTTTTTTGTTTCTACTGTTAGAATAGTTACCACACAGTTAATATTCATTGAACCATTTAAGGAAGGGACACTGTTTTCCAACTTGAGCTCTTCAAAAACTTTCAATCCCATCCTTGATTTATTCTTTCAATTAGGCAGGCTAGACTATTATTTGGAAATTTTGTTGTCAATTCTGGCTTTCCCTTACATTTTTTTTTTTTCATCAAGCATCTGTTTGGGGAGGGAGCATCTAAGTCATAAAACAATTCCATAAATAATATTCAGATGAAAACTCCCCTAGCTTAGCTAATTGTAGAGCCATGTTACAAACATCTCTTTTAAACAATTTCATGCTCATCTGGCTCCCTCTCCCCTTGCTGTCCTCCTCCCAGGGAGACTGGTGTTTTTTTCCCTGTGCTCCTCTGACCCCTCCATGTGACATGTCACCGTAGACCCAGTGGTTTCCTCAGTGTCTTCACTGAGATCTACCCTTCCCTTCTGCCTCAGCTGGATGACAGTTAGCAAATGCTGTCCAAAATTTTCCACCTGATACACAGATGAAGGCAGTTTTGATTTAATATAAATGGTCAGAATGAAAGCTTCTTGTGTCTTCCACTCTGAGCTCTCTTGTGTAAAGCCCAATTTTGATTGGGCTTCTGGAGGTGTAGCTGGGACCAATGAAAGTAGAATCTGTTTGTTCTGGAGAGTGAATGTGAGCCTGGCAAGCCTAGAGAGACTCGATTGTCTTCCTCCTCTTGCTCTTGCTCCCTCCCATCCCCTTCACCTTTCACCCTCACCCCCCCCCAATCTCCCTAGCCTACCCTTCACCCTTTCTGAATTCATGCTTTATATCAGGAAACGATGTTTTCAGAAATTCTACAGGGCTCACAGTAGCTGTCTGGTACTCTTCCGGATGAATTAGACATCTGGGCTGTACCCTGTGTGAGCACCCAGAACCTTAGCTGGCAGCGCCATTGAGATGTGTGGGTGCTGTGTTTTCTGACAGAGTCCCTGATTAATGTGTCCTCTCTACTTGCTACATGCTCTTTGAAGACACGCTGTGCTACAGAGACCAAAACATAGTCTTAGTGCTGTGCATCTCTGCTGTACACGGCTACGTGTGCCTACTGAGTATTCGAAATACGACCACTGTGACTGAGGAATAATATGTTTACTTCCCAGGTCATTTAAATTTAAAAAGTCACAGGTGACTGGAGTTTTTCCATATTGGGCAACATAGACTCTGAACAGATGGGCAAAAAATACCCAGGAGGTGAGGGAATGAATGAGGGAACAGAAACTGTCAAGGCTACAATGTTTTTTGTACTCTTCCTATTACATACCCACCCACCTAAGCTATGCACAGACACCTCTTTGCCCCACTGGCTTGCCTGGGCTAAAAGCAGGGGGAGGGAGTCTGTAGCCTTCAACTGCTTCTAAGGCCCCGTTCTCACTTAGTAAGATGGAGTCAGCAGGATGGGATCCTAGTTCTGTGTCACTGTTGCCTCTGGCTGTGCTTTCCTCCAGGCTCAAGGAGGCCAACTTCAGTCCAAGTACAGTGGTGTGGTCCCCTGAGTCACCAGGAAGTGGCAAATCCTCAGAGTGAGTTTCCCCAACTGGGAGGACATCCTGAACATGCTATAACTTGAAAAAGCACATGTTTACCTTGCAGCATAAAAGCCCTCTGTTGGCTGTGTGGCCTTGCTAATCCAGGACTTTCTTTAACTCAGCTCAGTAGGTGGTAAGTAAAGAAATGGAATTACCTTCTGTGACCCTGGCCAGTGGCGTACATGCCCTGACTAGAGGTTCGGTTTTTGTGTGTTCGTTTATTTTCCAGAGGGGTATTGTTTCTCAAGAACTGTACCTGAGATTGAACTCTGGATTCCACATGTATGTGCACACATCTGCACGCACCCTGTCACATACATTGCCCCCATAAGTGCATTTGTGTGTGCCCCCCCCCAACACACCACAGAGAGAGATCTTAACAATGTTTATATGATTAAAAGTATCAACATAAGCAAATAGCTGGGTTATTGTTATGACCGACAAAGACAAACACATTATTAATATTTAAAATAAATAATTTATATAAGTCAATAAAGAGACAACTGAATACAAAAAGGGTCAAACATCACAATCAGGCAATTCATAGAGGACAAAATACAAATGTCCAATTTGTAAGTGCAACAATGTATGACTCTGCTAAGAATCAAATAATTGTAACTTAAAGTAATCCTGGCTGCTGATTGTTTTGTATAGTAGTGGATAGTATAATAAAAACACTAACCAGTGCTGGCGAGAATGTGGAGGATGGATGTCATCCAAGGGATGTCAGTTACCACAACAAATGTAGATAATACAGACTTTACCCTTGGAAAGCTTAAATGCACTTAGCCTACCATCTAGATTCCCAGTTCTAACAGTATCCCCTGTAGGAATACTTGTGTGTTTATAAAAAGTTTCATGGATTATTCATTTAGGTGTTAAGTCTGTCCCAGTTCTGGATCAGCAGAACCATGTGTAAAGACAAGAGAAATGCTAGAGGCAGGTTCTCTGTCTTCTATACCTTCTATCTTTCTCTTCCTCATCCTTGGAATAGTCATAAAGAAATACAGTTTCCTTCAAATGTTTAATTGATAGGCAGTGTGGCATATAATATTAATAATTTCAAAGTAAAATCTGGTTTTGTTTTAAATTTTTGGGTGTAAAGTCTCTAAGCTGATGACCAATGTAAAGGAATGACCACACTGAAGAGGGCCAAGCTGGGGATTAATGAGAAGTTGGAGAAATGGAGACAGGAAAATCCTTGGGGCTGGCTGCCTAGCCCATCTTACCCAATTAATGAAATCTGGCTTCAGTCAGAGACTCTGTCTTCCAAAAAAGAAAAAATAATAATAATAAGGTGAAGAGCTATTGAGGAAGATTCTCAACATCAACACAGCCATCTGCACACACCCTGTACTGCACCCCCTCATGAATACACACATACACACACACACATGTACACACACACACAAACATACATACACACACATGTACACACACATACACAAACATACATATACATACACACACATACACAAACATACATATACACACACATGTACACACACACATGTACACACACATACACAAACATACATATACATACACACACACACACACACACACACACACACACACACACACACACACACACTTGTCCTGGTACCCTTGCCCATATGTTCAGTTGAAACTATCCAAATCACCCCACATGGCTACAGGTTTGCCTGTCTCCCCTGACCTGTGTACCCACTGACAGACTATCTTTCTTTTCTTTTTCAACAGATTACCCTTCTGAACAGTCCTTCCAACTCTGTGCCATACTTGTCTCCTGATTGCTTGGGCTCCTTTAAATTCCGAACAAATGGAGAGGGTGAGTTTAGTACTGCAGAGCAGCAGAAGTGACTCAGTTGCCCCTCCCCCTGCCAGACCACTTGCACCTTCCAGAACTCTTCCTTTCTCTTCCACTGGGCTTGGCGAAACTCCAAGCTTAAGGTACTCTCAGGGTAGAACTGGAAAAAAAAAAAAGCCAAAAAACTGGAGAAATGATATTTTGTTATAAATATGATTCATGGGACTAGGGAATCCTACAAAGCCATACTGAAAAGGATCTTACAAATTACCTGGTCTAACTCCCATAGTTTTATGTGAATGATGTAGAAATTTCTGAGGCCTTCCCAGTGTCACCGAGCGAGAGTTGAAACTCAGGTGAAATCTATAGAACTTACTTCCAGGACACTAAAAGGTGTGTGCCACATCAACAGTAAAGCAAGCCACTGACCTTGACATTTAAAACGATGGCAATGCATTGGCCTTCTTTGCATACTATTATGTATGCATAATAAAATTAATTTATGCAAAATAATAGTATCATTTTAATTTTCTATGCTGATTTATGGTTATTCAAGCATTTTGGCATAAATCCTCATTGAATATTCACAACAACTCTGTGCAGTCTGAATTGTTATTCCAGGTTTAATTATTCTAGGTGCAGGGAGGTTAACTGGCTTCTGTATGGACACAGAATTGGTCAATGTTAAAGCAAGGACATAAATATTATTCCAAGGACAGTACCAACTACAGCCTAACAGCAAAGGCATTTCCAATTCATAGCAAAGATACAGCATCTCCCATCTCAGAATTAATCTCCTGGCCATCTTTAGGCTTCAGATCCTTCATCTCTGGTGTGTTTCCACTTACTAAGAGGTCAATAATGGTTATCTTGACCCAACATACTTCCTTGAACAGTTGTGTCTTGGAATATTCAAAGACGTCCACAGAGAATGAAGCCATACTGTATTAGTGGGAGTTTTTGTTTGTTTGTTTGTTTGTTTGTTTTAATGAACTTACCCTCCCCCCATTTCTGGCATTTTGTTGCTAAGAGTTAAATTTTAATGAGGTTTTGATTTTCTTCTAGCCACAATGATAGAACTGATTATGTATTTGAGAAAGGAAAGTATAATTAAAACAAGAATGAGTCTGTCTAATGATAGGCAATTGACAGGCTCCCAGGGGTGTGTTTAAGACCCTCTACATCGCCCTGGACTCTCAGGTCCTCTCTATTATCTCCTTCCCTTGTTAGTGCAATTCGACCTCACAGGTCTTTTTGCTTGTGGCATTTCTGAGATTCTGCCAACCCTTTATGCCACAGCCAGAAGGATCTGAGATGACATTTTTGCTGGAATTTTGTAGGTCACTCCTTGCAAAAATTAAATTCTTACAGAATTGGAAACTTAAGGGTGATTTGTTGTGGTTCATGGGCTTTTTGGACTTAGAGCCAGAGAGGTCAGGGCAGTCACACAGACACACCATGCTATGTTTAGTGGGTGGACAAATGATGCTAAGGGATTAACTGAGATAAGCTGAACACTGTTTGAGAGACAAGATTGTACTTAGTGGCAGGAGTGTCTGAGACACGCACACATGTGCATGTTCCAGGCATCAGCCCTGTCTCTGCCACCTTTTACCCCTCACATTGCACATTTTAGTTTGTTCTGTGTTAACAATATTTGCTGTGCTCTCTGGGATGTGCTCATCTCTGTGCCTCTTTCTCCTTATCAACGGATCTGCTGTGTGACTTCTTTTTCTAACAGTGGCAGAGGAAACAAATTGCTTTTCCAGGTCAAACCCCTCTGTGCTTATTGTTTAAATGTTGCTTTGACTTTTCTACTTATGTTCTCCTTGCAATCAGGTACTGTCTGCATTTGGAAATAGACTTGGGAATTGCTACTTAAAATTGGCTATTGACTGGTTTGTCTTCCTCTGAATCTCCTCACTGTTGTCTGATCTGTATGATGTGTATGAAACAGATTGCTTCATATTCCCTTCATTTGTTTATAAGGTATAGAAACACCATCTCTTGAAAAAAGGAAGGAAGGAAGGAAAGAAGGAAGGAAGGAAGGAAAGAAGGAAGGAAGGAAGGAAGGAAGGAAGGAAGGAAGGAAGGAAGGAAGATCATCTCTGGGCCTGATTGTGCTTGGTTGAAGGTATACCTAGCATTTATCTCCTTTCGAGGCTTGGTGACAGGGCTGGGGAGATATCTAAGCTAGGAAAGAGTTTGCCCTATAGGCATGAGGACTTATTTCCATATTCTAGAACCCATGCAAAAACAGCTGGGTATGTTGGTGCATGCTTGCAATCCCACCACTGAAGAAGCAGAGAGAAGAGGGCTCCTGGGGCTCACTGTCCACATAGCTTGGCCTGCTTGATAGTTCCAGGACAGTGAAAGACTCTGTCTGAAAAAAACAAGGTGAATGGAATTGAGGAAAGACAGCTGAAGTTGATGTATGGCACCTGTCCATGTGTGCGCATGCACGCGCACACATACACACACACACACACACACACACATACACACACAAACATGCACACAGACACAGAAACACACAGAGAACGCAGAAGCACACATACAAACACAGAAACAAACATAGACACACAGACACAAACACATACACACACAGGGATACAAACACACACACAGACATGTGGACACAGACACACATACACAGACACAGACACACATGCATGGACACAGACACACATGGTCACAGATACATACACATGCACACATGAATACAGACACAGACACACACGGACAAAGACATATACATGACATACATACACACATGGACACACACATACAGACACACATGGATACACACACACAGACACAGACATACATATGTGGACATGGACACAAACACATAGAGGACATACACACACATGGACACAGACACACACATGGACACACATACACACATGGACACAGACACACACACACATGGACATACACACATACAGTCATGGACACAGCACACACACATAGACACACACACAGACACAGACACACATGCACACACATGGACAAAGACACACATACACATGCACACACACACACAGATACAGACATAGACATACACACATAGACACAGACACACACATGGACACATACACACACTCACAAGCACACACAGTTTAGGTCCCAGCACCGGTTTAAATAGATGAGAAGGCTGAGGCGGCCATGAGGCTCCAGTCTGAGTGATGGAACCGGCATGTGAACGACCTGACCTTGTTCAGTCCATGTTCAACCTCTGACATACGGTTATGGAATCCCAGTAAGTATGAGAAATCCTGGTATCTACATCTTAATCCTTCAAGCTCCAATTCCTTCCCCCACATGTAAAAACCTCATTCTTTGAAAACCTTGTACATGTGTGTGATGAATTATGATCCTATCTAGCCTTACTTGTCCTTTCCAGTTCCCCTCAAGTCCCTTCCCAACACAACATCTGTGGTGGTTTGAATAAGAATGGCCCCATAAACTCAGTTATTTGAATGCTTAGTCACCAGGGACTGGTGTAAAGATTAGAAAGATTGGGAGGGAAATATGGCCTTGTTGGAGGATGTGATCCTGGGGGTCCTGGGCTTTGAGGTTTTAAAAGGTTTTTCTGTTCCTGCTTGCAGAGCAAGAGGTAGGTAGCTGTTAGCTACCTCTCGAGCACCATGTCTGCCTGCGTGCTGCTATGCTTCTTGGCATGATGATAATGGATGAAGCCTCTGAAACTGTAAACCAGCCCCAATTATATGCTTTCTTTTATAAGAGTTGCCTTGGGGGCTGGAGAGATGGCTCAGAGGTTAAGAGCACTGACTGCTCTTCCAGAGGTCCTGAGTTCAATTCCCAGCAACCACATGGTGGCTCAGAACCATCTATAATGAGATCTGGTGAGGTGCCCTCTTCTGGCCTGGAGGGATACATGCAAACAGAACACTGTATACATAATAAATAAATAAATCTTAAAAAAAAAAAAAAGAGTTGATTTGGTCATGGTGGCTCTTCACAGTAATAGAGTAGTGACTAAGACAATACTTTATTTATTATTTTATATAATAGTCCCACTGCATTCAATCAGTGCTGCCTGTATGTGCATGGGTGTGTGATCATCCATTAGAGCACGGGCAACCTACTTGTGGCCAGAGTCCTAAAGAAGATGACTAGCCCTCCCCTAGCCACTATCAGCTGCCAGTAGCTGCCCAGCAAGGGGAGGGGCTTTTTGAGTCCCTTCCCCACCCAGGATGAAATTTTGACAAATTTGATCTTATACAGGAAACCCACAGGGGATGTGAGTTCATGAGTGTTAACAGCTATCTTGTCCAGGGGGTAGCTAGCATTTCATAGATTCCACACCTCCCTCTGGTTCTCAGTTCTGCCTCCTCTTTCAGAATGTTCCCTGAGGCAGGGATTGATAGAAAACGTCTTATTTATGGATGAGTACTCACATGGCTCAATCTCAGCACTTCGGCCATTTATGAACCTCTGCACTAACTACTGACCACTGGAGAAAGAAGGCTCTCTAACCAAGGGTGAGGGCAGTTCAGGACAATGGATATAAAGGAGGATTTGGAAGGCAATGTGATGGCATTACCATTCAGCAAAGTAACAATGGCAGGTTCTCCAAGAGGGCCTCTGACTTCCCAGCCATGGGCTTTTTACTGTACCAGGTATGAATTCCCTCCTGGGGTACAGACCTCAAATCCAGTCTAACAGCCATGAGTTACCCCATGACAGTGCTGCTGCTGATGCACAGTGGGCACATCTTGCCCAGCAGATCAGTATTACAGCCTGCCAGCCTTTAGCTTTAAGGATATTGATGTCTTCTCTCCCCAGCAGCCTGTTCAGAAAAGTTCAGCACTGTGAAAGCTGGCCAGCCATGGGGAAGCTTCCCAAGTAATCCCAGGTTGACCTCTCTATGCCTCACAACCAGTGAGCTGCATCTTCAAAAACACAGTCTTAACATTTAGTTTTGATGAGAAACCCAAGAGCAATGGTAATAGCTTCTGTGGGGGGACTCTGGGACTAGTTAGCTTACTAACTAGTGGATTTCCACAGGCCTTTTTATACACCTTCTATCCTCTCTTCCTTCTCACCCCCTTCCCTTAGGACCCTTAAACCTTTTAACCCCAAGTATCCCTCCTCTTTTGCATTAATGTGTTCTACTCAACCCCTTCCCTTAGGACCCTTAAACCTTTTAACCCCAAGTATCCCTCCTCTTTTGCATTAATGTGTTCTACCATCCCCTCCAATTATATCTTTGAGTTGCAAGATAATAGGTTTCCATAGTTCACACACCTGTCTTTGGGTTAATCCTCTCGTCCACCCTGTAATTCCCCCACCTTCCCTTGCCTTTCTCTCCTTAAGTCTTCCTGCCCCTGTATTCTACCTGTTAACTTTTACTTCTTACCCACTATCCCACCTCTCCCACCCCTTAGTGCTCCCACCCATGGGTTCTTTCTAGTCTTCCAGGTTCTATGTGTGCTCCAAGTAAAACGTGCAAAACAATGATTTGAAGCTGAGATCCTCACCTGAATAAGCACATAGCATTTGTCTTTCTAGGATTGAGTTATTTCAATATATATTTCTAGTCCCATTTATTTATCTGCAATTTTCAAAATTTCGTTTTTCTTTACTGTGGAATACAATTCCATTGTGTATATGTACCACATTTTTCTTATTCATTCATCTTTTGATAGACATCTAGGTTGATTCCATTTCCTAGCTATTTTTCATAGAGCAGTAAACATGGCTGGACAAGTATCTCTGCATTGGGATATAGAGTCCTTTGGGCGCATGCCCAGAAGAGGACAGTTGAGTCATAAATCTATTCTATTTCTAGTTTTTTGAGTGACAACAAGACTGATTTCTAAAGTGGCTGCACCAATTTATACCTCCACCAGGGTATAAGGGCCCATCTTTCCCCCACTCCAGAATGCTGGTAGCTGTATTTTTGATCCAGACAATTTCTGACTGGTATAAGACAGAATCTTAAAGTAATTTTAATCTGCATTTCCCTAATAGCTAACGGTGTGGAGGCTTGAAAAAAAAATGTGTGTGGGGATTTTGTCTTCATATATGTCTATGTACCACAGAGGGCAGAAAAGGGTATGGGATCCTCTGGAACTGGAGTTATGGCCAGTTGTGAGCTGCTGTGTGGATGCTGGGAATTGAACCAGGGTCCTCAGCAAGAGCAGCAAATACTCTTATCTGCTGAGCCATCTTTCTAGTCCCTTGGAAATTTCTAAAGTCTTAATTAATCATTTATGTTTATTTCTGGACCTATTGCTAGGTCCTCTAGTCTATTCTGTTTCTCTACATGACTGTTGTAGTGTGTAACATACTGTTTTAAGTATGGTGGCTTTGTAGTACAACTTGAAGTCAGATGACACCTCTCTCAGTATCTTTTTGGTTAGGATTGCCTTGGCTCTTCTTGATCTTTTGTGCTTCTCGATAAATGTTAGGTTGCCTTTTTTTTTTCATTTTTCTTTATTAAGAAATTTTATACTCACTCTACATACTACCCACAGATCCCACTTTCTCCCCGCTCCCTTCCAGCCCTCTCTCCCAAGCCACCCCACATCCCAACATCCCCTAAATCAAGGTCTCCCATGGAAAGTCAGCAGAGCCTGGCAGGTCCAAGCCCCTTTCCACTGCACCGAGGCTGTGCAAGGAGTCATACCACAGGCACCAGATTCCCAAAAGCCTGCCTGTGCACCAGGGATGGACACTGATCCACCTGCCTGGGTGCCCCCCCAAACTGTTCAAGCCAGAGGGCCTAGTCGAGTCCCATGGGGGCTCCACAGCTACTAGTCCACAGTTCATGGGCTTCCATTAGTGTGGTCAGTCATCTCTGCATGTCTTCCCATCATGATTTTGATGTCTCCCACTTGCAGAATCCCATTTAAATAGACCAATAACCCCTAAGGAAATAGAAATGATCATTAAAAGTCTCCCAACCAAAAAAAGCCCAGAACCAGATTTCAAAGAAGAACTAATACCAATATTCCTCAAATTGTTCCACACAATAGAAACAGAAGGAACATTACCAAATTCTTTTTATGAGGCTACAGTTACCCTGATACCCAAACCATACAAAGATGCAACAAAGAAAGAGAATTACAAACCAATCTCCCTCATGAACATTGATGCAAAAATACTCAATAAAATACTGGCTAACCGAATCTAGGAACACATCAAAAAAATTATCCACCATGACCCAAGTAAGCTTCATCCCAGGGATGCAAGGATGGTTCAACATACGAAAGTCCGTCAATGTAATATACCATATAAACAAACTGAAAGAAAAAAAAAAAACACATGATCATCTCATTGGATGCTGAAAAAGCCTTTGACAAAATCCAACACCCCTTCATGATAAAGATTCTACATATCTAAACAAAGTAAAGTCAATGTACAGCAAGCCAACACCAGATTAAACCAACATCAAATTAAATGGAGAGAAACTCAAAGTGATTCCACTAAAATCAGGAACAAGACAAGGCTATCCACTCTCCCCATACTTATTCAACATAGTACTTGAAGTTCTAGCTAGAGCAATAAGACAACAAAAGGAGATCAAGGGGATACAAATTGGAAAGGAAGAAGTCAAACTTTCACTATTTGCAGACAATATGATAGTATACATAAGTGGCCCCAAAAACTCTACCATGGAACTCCTATAGCTGATTAACTCCTTCCCTAAGGTGGCAGGATACAAAATTAATTTAAAAAATATCAGTAGACCTCCTATATACAAATGATAAATGGGCTGAGAAAGAAATCAGAGAAACATTACCCTTTACAATAGCCACAAATAATATAAAATACCTTGAGGTAACTCTTAACTAAGCAAGTGAAAGACCTGTATGATAAAAACTTTAAATCTCCAAAGAAAGAAATCAAAGAAGATATCAGAAAATGGAAAGATCTCCCATGCTCATGGATAGGTAGAATCAACATAGTAAAAATGGCAATCTTACCAAAAGCAATCTACAGATTCAATGCAGTCCTCATCAAAATCCCAACACAATTCTTCACAGACTTGTAAAGAACAATACTTAATTTTATATGAAAAAAAACCCCTAAGATTGCTAAAATAATCCTGCATAATAAAGCAACCTCTGGAGGCATCATGATCCCTGACCTCAAGTTCTGCTATAGAGCTATAGTATTAAAAACAGCTTGGTACTGGCATAAAAACTGACACATGGACCAATGGGATCAAATTGAAGACCCTGACATTAATCCACACACCTATGAACATATGATTTTTCACAAAGAAGCCAACACTCTACCATGGAAAAAATAAAGCATCTTCAACAAATGGTACTGGCATAACTGGATGTCAACATGCAGAAGATTATAAATAGATCCATATCTATCACCATACACAAAACTCAAGTCCAAGTGGATCAAAGACCTCAACATAAATCCAGTTACACTGAACTTGACAGAAGAGAAAGTAGGAAATAATCTTGAATATATTGGCACAGGAGATCATTTCCTACATATAACACCAGTAGCACAGACACTGGGAACAACAATTAATAAATAGGACCTCCTGAAACTGAGAAGCTTTTGTAGAGCAAAGGACATGGTCAATAAGACAAAATGACAGCTTACAGAATGGGAAAAGATTTTTACCAATCCCAATCTGACAGAGGGCTGATCTCCAAAATACATAAAGAACTCAAAAAGCTAGACTTCAAAATACTGAACAACCCAATGAAAAAATGGGGTACAGAGTTTAACAGAGAATTCTCAACAGAAGAATCTCAAATGGCTGAAAGACATTCAATAAATTGCTCAACATCCTTAGTCATAAGGGAAATGCAAATCAAAACAACTCTGAAATACCATCTTACACCTGTCAGAATGGCTAAGACCAAAAACACTGAAGATAGCTTATATTGGAGAGGATGTGGAGCAATGGGAACACTCCTCTAGCGTTGGTAGGAATGAAAACTTGTACAGCCACTCTGGAAATCAATATGGTGGTTTCTCAGAAAATTGGGAATAAGTCTTCCTCAAGACCCAGCTATATCACTCTTGGACATATACCCAAGGAATGCTCAATCTTACCACAAGGACACATGCTCAACTATGTTCAAATCAGCATTATTTGTAATAGGAAGAACCTGGAAACAACCTAGATGCTCCTCAACTGAAGAATGGATAAAGAAAATGTGGCATATATATACACAGTGGAATACTACTCAGAAGTAAAAAACAATGATACATGAAATTTGCAGGCAAATAGATGGAACTAGAAAATATCATCCTGAGTGAGATAACCCAGACTCAGAATGACAAACAGTATGTACTCATTCATAAGTGGATACTAGATGTGAGGGAAGGGATGGCCAGACTGCAACCCACAGCTCTAGAGAGGCTAGCTAACAGGGAAAGACCCCAGGAGGGACACATGAATGACCCAGTGAAGGAGAAGTGGATGAGATCTACATGAATGGACTGGGTTTGGGGGCTGGTGGAGGGCAAGGAGTAGGGCATGAGAACATAGGGAAATGGGAGGGTCAAGCTGGAACAGGGACAGAGTGGGAGGGCAGGGAGGGAGATACCCTGATAGATGAGGACATCATGGGAATAGGAAGAAGCAGGGTGCTGGGGAGGCTCTCAGGAATCCACAAGGATGACCCCCACCTTGGACTGCTGGCAGTGTCCAGAGGGTCCCTGGACTGGTCTACTCTGGTGACCAGTCTAGTGAATACCCTGACTGTCATCATAGAGCCTTTGTCCAGTGACTGATGGAGGCAAATGCAGAGATCCACAGTCAGGCACCAGGCTGAGCTCTGGGAATCTAATCGATCAGATTGCTTTTTTATGTTTGTGAAGAATGAACTGGGAATTTTGATTGGAATTGTGTTGAGTCAGTAGATGACTTTTGGTAAGATGGTCACTTCCACAAAATTAATTTTTGTAATACATGAGAGTGGGATGTATTTCTATCTTTTGATGTCTTCCTCAGTTCTTTCTTTGGAGGCTCACAGTTTTCATTGTAGAGGTCTCCTGTTTCCCTGGTTAAATGGATTCCCAGGTATTTAATCGTGACATTTTGAGGCTTGTGAATGGGATTCTTTCCTCTGATTTCTTTTCAGTATATTTGTCATCGTCTTATAGGAAATCCACTGGTTCCTGTGTTAAGTTTGTATCCTGCCATTTGCTTAAGTGGTCATCTGCTGTAAAATTTCCTGGGAGTCTTTAAGGTCTCTTATGTACAGAATCATACTATCTAGAAAAAGGGATACTTTGACCTCTCCACTTATTTGTAAAACTTTTAGTTGCTTCTCTTGCTTCATTGTTCTAGTTAAGACTTGATTAGAAGTGGAGAGAGTGGACAGATGCCCTTGCCTCGTGATACTGGCCACAGGTTTATCATACACAGCTCTCATTATGTGGAGACATTCTCCCCCCCATCCCTAGCCTCTCTATGACTGTGATCATGAAAGGTTATTGCATTTTGTCAAAGGCCTCTTCTGCAACTGTTGAGATGATCATGTGATTCATGTCTTTGAGTCCATTTATGTTATGAATTACACTTAGTGATTTGTGTATGTTGAATCATCCTTCTATCACTGGAATGAAGCCAAGTTGACCACGATGAATGAAATTTTTTTTAATGTGATCTTGAATTTGATTTGTGAGTATTGAGAATTTATCATCAGAGAGGTTGGTCTGTAATTTTCTTTTGCATGTATATCTTTATTTGATTTTTTGTAACAGGGCAATACTGGCTTTGTAAGAAGACTGTGGGTGCCTTATTTTCCATGGAATAATTTGGGTAGTTGTTTTTTTTTTTTTTAAACTACTTCAATCTCATTGCTGGATATAGATAAGGTTACATTATTTATATCATCTTGGTTTAATTTTGGTATGCCATATGCACCTAGAATTCAATTCATATTTTTATCTTTTCCAAATTCATAGATTCTAGGTTTTTAAAAATTAATATTTTGAGAAATTTATGCACTGTTTTGATCATAGCCATCTCCTCCCAGGTCCACCCCATTTCAAAACCACCCCATATTGTATTCTCTTTAAACCAATATCCATCTTGCCCCATTAATGCTGCCTATTATTCATGCATGTGGTCATTCACTGCAGTAGACCTACCCTTCAGGAGAACTAACTTTCTCTTTCCTGGCAGCTATCAATTACAAATGACTCCTCACAGCTAGGGGTGGGGATTTCTGTGTAGTCCCTGCTGGGATTTCATCTGGTTTGAGCTTGCTGAGGTCTCCTGCAAGCTGTCAAAACGTGCTGTGAGCTGCCCCTCCTGTGCCTGGAGGACACTGTGGGAGTCCTGCACTGCCTCCGGCTCTTACAGTCTTTCTGCCCTTCTTCCTCCACGACCCCTGAGCCTTGGGAGTTGAAGGGTGTGCTGTAGATGTCCTGTTTAGGAAGGAGCACTCTGTAGTCCCCTATTCTCTGCACTCTGGCCAGCTGTGGGTCTCTGTGTTAACTGATACCCATTCCAAGAAATGTTTCTCTGAGTTGGTTGAGACAATGGTATAGAACCAGAGAAGGAAATAAAAAGTATGCAACTAGGAAAACAAAGGAGTCAAAGTATTTTTCTTCCTTCCTTTCTTTCTTTCTTTCTTTCTTTCTTTCTTTCTTTCTTTCTTTCTTTCTTTCTTTCTTTCTTTCTTTCTTTCTTTCTTTTTGTTCCTGGTATGATTTTGTAGATAAGAGAACTTAAAGAAAAAAAAAAAGGGTAAAAGACCTCTTATAGCTGATAACCACTTTCAGCAAAATGGCAGGATGCAGGTATCAATAGCTTTTCTGTATATCAATGACAAGTATATTGAAAAGGAAATCAGGGAGACAGGATAATTCCACTTAAGCTCCTTTATTAAGTGTAGGCAATAGTAGTTTCTCATATGACTTCTAAAGAAGGTTTTCGGTGCTGTTTTTCCCTCTCACCTTCTTTCTGTTTACCCATCCTTCTACTCCTACTCTAATTAACCCTTTCTGTTCTATGGGTCTTTCTCTCTTTACATCATTGCATTCTATTCTTTCCTTTGAAAATCTCCACCTCAGTAGCTCCTCACTAGTCTGACCTCTGTGGGAATTCCCTAGAAAAACAGCATAGTATTGTCATAAAAATAAATGCATTGATCAATGGAATAGCATTGAGGACGTGTAGAGAAATTATTTTAAAAAATTTAGCCAGGAGTGGGCATCAGATTTCTTGAAGCTGGAGTTACAGGAGCTTTGAGCTGATCAGTACAAATATAGACAAATGTTAGAAATCTGGGAATAATGACTAAGCTGTCATTCTAAACTTCTCTTAACACTCCATCAAGGGAGGAACAAAATAAAAATAGCACATCAGGATATATACAAAGCTAAAACCAAACCTAAACTAGTCCAAGCCCACCAAGGTCTGAAACTCATGATACTTAGCCAAGATCCTAAAAGTACAACAGAACAACATTAAACCCTCTGTGTTTAAGAGCCCCTGAGTATTCCAAAAGTAATATCTGACAGGAAATAAATCCAAAAATAATATCTGACAGTAAATAAATCATTGTTATTATTAAGCATCAAAAGAACAGAAATAGCCAAACTCAGATAACAGACTAGACTTTGTAATGAGCCCAATATTAAAATAACAAACCACAGATATTGAAAAATCTGTAATTTATATGATTAAGGCAACAAGAAATCAATGTAGAGTTTTATCTAATAAACAGCATCTATAAATAAAAAAAAGTCCAAAGGTAATTCCAGGCCTGAGAAAATATTTAATGGATTAAATTAATTCACAAGATGAGTTTAAAAACAGACTACTGAACTGATGACTTAAAAGACAAATCCATGGAGGAGGGACTCAAGGGGACCTCCCTCCCATCTTCCTCAATCCTCTCCTACATGTCCCCCCCCCCCCCCCCCCCCAGAACTGAACTGTTGATTACTGACGGATTCAAGGAACAAGATGAACAATGCCTTCAGCTGTGTACCCACTGACGGCCCCAATGTTCTTCAGTCACACTCTCTCCATCCAGTGGTCACACAACCATGTAAGGTCTGGTTAAAACACTGAGTCACAAAACAAAACCACAAGTCATGAATCTGGGAAAGAAAAGGATAGGGCAAGGGGGGAATATGGTTAGAAGTGGAAAAGAAATAAGAGACGAGGGAAGGCGTTATCAGAATATATTATATAAATGTATGAAATACTCAAAAAATTAATCAAAATAAACAAATAAATCAGATTGAATTTTAAAGTAGTGGGACACAGGAAATCCTAATGTACAAATAATTAGGGAGGCAAGAAAATTGGAAGATGATGGTGCAGTATTTGATACAAAACAACTAAGACATTTCCAAAGTATAAATAAAACATCAAAGTACAAGTTTTAAAAAGTAATGCCAAAAAAAATCAGAATTAATTCAAATACAAAATTAAGCCCATGAACTCTGTAGTAAGCCACTTCAAACCAGAAATAAAGAGAATAGCTTTTAAAATCCTATTGATGTATTTTTATCAAAACATACATGTAACTATCAAATTAAATGATAAAGCTTTAGAAGTATTGATATGTTAAAGAACAAGAACAGAAGAGTGATCTTTTTGAATATTCAATAATTCCAACTCATTTCTATATGACCTCTATGGCTGTCGGGTCTAATTCCCCAAACTCCAAAAGGCAGTCCATAGGTGCAGAAATGAGCTCAAGCTGGACGGACTATAGGAGGATTTCTGATGTTTTGATAAAAAGTCAGCATTCCTTAGTTGTGACATTGTGAAAACAGGTTCCCATCTTCCAAATATTGTCATTTCCCTTACCTCTGACAGAAGGGATGTGTGACTACCTGTGCTGCCTGTTAGCATATCAGAGCCAATGCTGGCCTCCAACTCCCTCAGTATTACAAGTTCCTGTTACACGTTTCCAAGCGCACACTAACATCCTAGACCTTCTCACCCCTCCTCTACCCTAAACCCCATCCAGCTGATGGGTCTCCCTTCCCCTCAGCTGCTCCTCCTTATAACTCAGCTGTTACTGTTCTTCCTCTTGGTAGACTCATTATTCTCTCTCTCTCTCCCCCTCTCTCTCTCTCTCTCTCTCTCTCTCTCTCTCTCTCCTCTATTCTCTGTCTCTTGCTGTTTCTACTTTTCTCTCCCACTCTTCCCTAGCCTTGGCCATGTTCAGTCTGTTCGTTTTCTCTCTGCTGTCTCTCATGGTTTACAATAAAAACCTTAACCATATCATGTGCTCATGATAGCCATATCGTGACGGGTTCATGCCAGCAGTTCTTTAGTGCACCCTCACGTGCAATGCCCTTCAAAGATTCTTCTTCTTATTGTTTTCTGACCACTGGCCCACATTCACGAATCATCTGAAATGGGAAAATTATCTAAAGTATCATTTCAAATAAGCTTTGATGGATGTGAGTACAAATGCATTTTTGTCAGCCAATGCAGTGAAACATGACTCACAAATGAACTTTATAATTGTTAGGATTATGGTTTAACTTTCTTTATTTAAGCGTTTTTAACTCTGTGTTTAGAGAGAGGTGGGGGAGGGGAGGTAGAAAGGAAGCCTGGAGCATAAAAACCATTAATCAGATAATACAACATTTTTTGTGAAAATTAAAGGTTTTGAGATTTGTGAAAATTGACCACAATATTGATACAAAATAACCAAAGACCTAAATAAGATAGATTTTGCAGAACTAAAAAAAAACAAAAAACAAAAAACAAAAAAACCCCGTAAGAACCTGATATTAATACTTGATGCAAGGTAGAATGATTAAGACATAATGTGCACAAACAGACAAACAGTAGTCAGTGGACAGTACTGAAAATAGCATGATTTGGGCTGGGTAGATGGCTCCATGGCTAAGAATACACAGTGCTTTTGTAGAAGATCCAAGTCCAGGTCCCATCATCCACATTGGGATGTCCTCAAACTCAACCTTCCTGTTCCAGCCTCCTGAATGCAGGGATTAGAGGTGTGTGCCACCACCCCTGGCTTGTAAAGCCAAAATACATAAATACATTACTGAGTGTGATACTGAAGCATCCGAATTGACCATCTAAGAGAAGCAAGTCTGAGGCCATAGCAACTAGGAAGAAACAGTTTTGAAATCTTACAGTTTTGGAGTTTATATACTAACAGTATGAGAATTTTGATTGTGTGGACCTAAATTCCTAAATGGAAGTGTTCATAACATCAAGATTAAATAATTGATCTTGAGTACAAAGTAATGTCATAGTGCATCATCATAAATGAATAAATTGTACATTGTTCAGGGAATTATTTGGTGCTCTGCTTCTGACAGGTTGAAGGATGTTCATGTCTGAAACCTGTACGTTTCATCTCTTGGCTCTGGAGAAACATTATGTAATTTATTCCTTTGTTTTTGTCTTCTGAGGCACAAGGCCTTGAACCCAGGGCCTTGTCCAAGCTAATCAAACTCTCTACCATGGAGCTCCATATGCCCAGCCTCAGAGAGACCTTCAGGGAAGATCCATTTCAGAGTCTCTCTGAGACTTACCATTTGGATATGACCCACTGAAGGCTGAACCACCCAAGAGACATAAAGCACATTTGTATTTGTGTGTGTGTGTGTTTTGTTTCCCTGCTTGTTAATGGTTTTGCCACAGGCGCGATCCAGGCAATCTTTTCCAGCCACGGAACTGCAGTTGTGTTTCCCCTGTAATAAGAGTGATTTGACTCGAGGCATGCATGTCGTCTGGTTATGGTTAATTTCAGACTGAGACTATAGACGATGCTCTGCCTTAGTGTGGCACGGAGTTTCTTCTCATGAATTCTCAGACACTTGTTTCACAATGGGCAAAATGTCCAAGAGTGAGGACAACTCAGGCCAGATGACTGAAGAATAAACGGGCAGGCGAGACGATGGAGAACAGCACCCTTGGGAGAGAAGCTGCCATGGCTGGGCCAGTGTATACCGTGGTGACCCAAGTAGGAAAGGGAGTGGGACAGATGCTTGGCTTTATCCAGCTGTTCTCCAGAGTTCAAGCTCTCCCCTTCCTTCTTTGACAAACAGTGTATTACTAGACATCAGTGTTTATTCTTAAATGTGTGTGACAGCTGCAAGTTGGCTGTGAGAGACAATAATCATGGGGGCTAAGAGCTCAAAGTTAAAGCCTCTGGAGGCCAAGAGAATTTTCAGGCTCCACAAAGCAGGGATGATTCACTTTGGCTACGTCCCTTGGCTCTTCTTTCTGCCTTCTGTCCCTCTCCAAAATGTAACGTTAAATCTTTGTATCTGTAGGGGGAATTTTGTTGGTTTCTTTTAGAGAAATCTTATTCACTTTGTTCTGAAAAAAAACAAACAAACAAACAAAAAAAACAAACCCCAAAAAAAAACCCCAGTAGTTTGCAATGAGCCATAAGAGGATTTACTTATTCTTTCTAAAATGACCTGTAATCTTGTTACTTCTTAAATCCCTTTGTGGTTTGCACATGAAAAAGAGTTACAAGAACAAACCAGTTGAGGAAATGCTTCTTGTTCCTGGGAAAACAAAATCACCCATTAGGCAATGAAATATATGTAGACGCATATGCGTTCATTTTATTGAACAAGGCAACCTTTTGAGACGAGAAAGGAGAAAGATACCTTTTTTGTTTCAAATTTGCATGAGGCTCATAGTTATTTTTTTCAAACCTCTTCCTTTTCTCTTGGATCTGGGTGAGATAAATGAACTTGACTCAGAGAGCCAACAACACATGAGAACTTTCAGGTGCTGTCTGACTTTCCCAAGGTCAGTTCACCTGCTCCAAGAGAACCCTGGGACTCTTTCTTTTGCTTCACCATCCAGTTATTGCTTCCTTTCAGCTCTTTAACTCTGCTTGGCCATGCTAGGCATGATAACCTCAAGCTCTGCATACTTTGCTGTTCAAATTAATTGTCTTATCCTATACACTGGAATGAATCATTTTGAGTTCAGGGGGAAGGATTCTCCAGAGTGAGGGTTTTTAATACTTTGGTTCCCCTATCCATTGAAAATTGGATAACTATATATATTGTCTTCCTTTTTTTTTTTTTTCTAAATAAATGCATCAAATACACAGGAGACTATGAAGTGTCCTAAAGGTCTTTTAAGTCACCAAATGTCACCTCTCAACTTGTGAGGATGTGCCCAGGCTATGAAGACAGGTAAATGTGATTTTGACACCCTGTCTGGCCACTTAACAACTCTGGGATTTTGAACAAAAAATTCTTAAAATGATGTTAGCACATCCTTTAGCTCATGTATTAAATGGAGACCATTACACATGCTTGATGGAGCCATTATGGGGGTATGATGTGCTATGTAAATCACAAGAAACACAAGCAGGGGTTACAGTGTGTGATCTTGCACCCAGACTTGAAAGGAGATTAGATGGTAGGGAGACTTCTTTAGCAGTAGCATGGCTTCTCCTGGAAATCACACCATTCACAGCTGGTGACCAGTTCCTGCCTTGATCTCCATCCATAAAGATCCTAACATCAGCTTGCAACTTCCCTCCCTAACTCGAGGCATTACCCACACATGACATCATTTGTATTTCTGTTGGGATCTTTTTTGTGCAATAGCTACTAAAAGTCCCCGAGTACAGAGGTTGAAAGTTGTTAACTGTTTTTTTTTTTTTTTTTTTAATTTATTTTTTAGTATCATTTACAGTGTCTGCCCCTTAAATAAGGGCTGTCCTAATTAGAGATTGCAACTTGGTTGCTACCAGCAAGTTTCACTACAAGAGCCACAGCCTGAGGGGATTCTGTTCCCTCAGGCACCAACTCTTTCAAAGCTACTAAGGGAAACTTTATCTAGATCTCTATTCCTCTAGAGAACTCACCATTCAAAGGTTGGGGAGAAATTCTGCTCACTCAGAGAGGCTGAATAGCAAGTGCCTTCTACCTTTGCTGGTGTCTTTCAAAACTTCAGTTTCCTTTTTACAGCCCCCACTTAAAAAACCCTTGCTGCACGTGGTTCCTCCTACCACTTCCTGTCAGCTACTTGCTGACTCAGCCTCCTGCTCCAAGGTTAATTTTATTTAATCAAACACATGATTGAACTGTTAACAAAAGCAATAGGAAAAAATGCAACACACTTTAAAATAATATTCTACAACAGTTGAAATTCCCCGCTCTTCTCTACGCGGTGTTATCCTTCTGGCCTTGGTTTTAGTTGGGGGAAAAATGTTCTCTCAAAGCATATTGAGTTTCCTGTAGTGGCACTATTAGCATGAGCATCCAGAGAGGAAGGAGAGAGAGGGAGCATGTGAGGCTGTTTAACACTCACTCACTTGTCCTGTTTTAGAAATTAGGAACTTACATGTTTTTATGTATTTTCTGTTTTTCTAAAATTTCTAGCAACTCCTAAAGTCTTGTTATGGGTTGTATATATTTTCCTCTGTTGTTTTTGATTTTGTTTATGGATTCTAATTAGGTAATTTTAGTTTGTAGTTCAGAAAATTATATAGCTTTTTTTCCTTTTCTTCTTTTTCTGGGGTACTGAGATCAAATCTAGAGCTTGCAAAAGGTCGGGAGTGTTCTATCACTGAGCTGTCTCCCAAGGCCTTCTTTTACAAACATATATTCTATGTTGAGGCAGACTCTCACTAAATTATTCAGTCTGGCTTTGAACTATTCTCTCCCCCAGGTGGGACTTGAACTTCCTCCTAAACAGCTGCACCACTATGCCTGGACACATTTCCCTTTCATGTAGATGGATGAATCCTGGTTTCAATGGTTTTGTATTGAGAATTCAAATTAGAAACGGTTCCTTTCCAAAGATACGACTCACTGGGAAAAAAAAAATAAACAAAACCAACAGATTTTAAAAAGAAGAGCAAACTGTGAAGGCAATATGAACATCATTTAACATAAATTTGAAGGTTTATTTTTTATTATTTTTGAATTGTCTCTGTGTGTGGTTATATGAAAGAGAGAGAGCGTGTGTGTGTGTGTGTGTGTGTGTGTGTGTGTGTGTGTGTGTGTGAGAGAGAGAGAGAGAGAGAGAGAGAGAGAGAGAGAGAATGCACATGAGCGTGAAGGAGTTTTCTAAGCCAGAGGTCTCCGATTCCCCTGGAGCTGGAGTTACAGGTGCTTGTGAGCCAAATATAGACCTCTGATCTTCTTCAGTTCATGCTTTTAATCACGAAGTCACCTCTGTTGTCCCTATGAAGAGTGTGGCAATGTCATATGAAGAGTTTGCTCCTCTACAAATGAAAAGAAAATGCTAAAACAATACCAGACAATAATGGCAGAAACATATTGGAACTGGAAGTTCAGTAAAGGTAGCATTTTAAGCCAGCAACAAAAAGTAGCTGTTATCTAGTAAGTGAAATAGAAACAGGTCATTTTTAGAAAGTTCTTGGAACTCAGTTTGGATACACTTTACGGGATTTAAGTGTTTTAAAGAAAAATCACTCCCATTATGTCTAGGAAGAGAAGGGAGGGGTATTTCATGAACTTTTTTTTTTTTTTTCCTAACCAGGAATAATAAAGGTTTGGTAGTTTACTGTTTTCCCAGCTTGATTCCATCTGTAGGAAATGTCCAGATTTCTTATAAATATATACTGCCAGAAAGAACATTAGTGCTTACCTGGATAGGAACAGAGTTTGAAAATACTGCAAGAATCCTTTGGGGTGGTCAACATTCTCTACAACTGGAGTGAAGTGTGATTATACTGCTCAGCAAAATGAATGAACTTTCCCATATGCAAATTGTACTTATACCACAAGGTTAAATCAAGGACAGTTGTACTGTTAGCTACCTCTGGACAAAATAAACCCAGGATTACCACCACAGCCGGGTGTACAGTCTAAGCCAAGATTAATGGCAAACAAATGGTTCTTCCCCAGGGATAGATTTAGTAAAGATCAGTGAATCAGCTGAATAAAGGGAAGAAGAAAAGGAGGTTCTCTCTGATGGTCTTTTGCCTTAAGTTTGCTCTCTTTCTATCGGTCTCTGTCAGTCTCTGTTTCTGCCTCTGTCTTTTTTGTGCATGTGTGTATGTGGTGCGTGCGTGTGTGCGTGTGCGTGTGCGCGCGCGCGCGCGCGCGTGTGTGTGTGTGTGTGTGTGTGTGTGTGTGTGTTCATATGCACATTTATGTGTAGAGCCACAGGACAGTCTTGGGTGTTGTTCCTCAGGTACCATCTGGGGTCTCGAGACAAAACCTGTTACTGGCCTGGAGTGTGCCAAGTTGGCTATGCTCTCTGGCCAGCAAGCTCCAGGGATCCACTATTTTCATCCTCCTAGTGAAGGAGTTCTAAGTCTACACTACCTTGCCTGGCTTTTTAAAGTGAGTGCTGTGGAATCCTAGCTCAGGTTCTCATGCATGGTTCTCATCTCAGGGCAAACACCGCCCCAACCGACCGATCCATCTCCCTACTCTCTCCACTTGGTATCTCGCTTCCAATTGGCCTTAGCAGTCCTTATTAAAAATGGTGCCCTAGCTTGCCCCCACAGAGGCTAACGACAGTGGCTCATGTCCTCATTGAATATTAACCAGCATCCTTTACTGACCTTAGCCCAGTCGTTGCCTCTCTGGCTGATGTGGCTTTGTGTGGAAGGGCTTCAGCTAAAAGCATGACATTTTCCTTTTTGAACACAGAATTGTGCCAGAATACCTCGATTAACTTCAAACACACGGCTTTCATATTTGATGTTGCGGTTCCTGCGTGAGGGCGATAACACAGCAGCTGAAGGAACCGGCTGAGGCAGACCTGTGGGAACAGTCCGCTTATGGCTTTAACTCTCCTTTTAGCTCTTGTATCCTGCAGCTGTGACCACCGCTGCAAAATGGTAGCAATGAAGTCTACCAGGGACTGGGGCTTTGCTTATTTTTCCTTAAATCGAATTTATTGGGCATGTCCACAATCTTGATACAGTCCTAATAACTGTGGGAATGTTACTATGAAATTCAACATTCAAAAAAGGAATATTTCAAATTCGATGGGGATTTTCCTATCTATCTCAACCGTGATTTTGAAAGGGAGAGAGAGAGAGAGAGAGAGAGAGAGAGAGAGAAAAGAAAAGAAAGAAACGAGAAACCATGCTTTTTTTTTCTTTCTTTCTTTCTTTTTTTTTTTTTCTGTTTATGTCTCTCGGGAGCCTACTAATGTTTCATTTACTCAAGTATGTTACTAAATCTATGTTTCATTATATTCCAGAAAGATACTATTGCTCTCCCTTAAAGTTGATCACAAAGGAAGATTGTCCCAGAGGGAAAGCATCATGGTGTGGGGAGGGCAGGGCAGCGGGTCCCCTGACACTGAGCTGGGCAGCCTTAGGGAGGGAGCCCCACTTGCTAGCACCACGCTCTCTGCGTTACTCCCCATGACTGCTGGTGCTTGAGCTCAGGAAGGAGTTAAAAGCCAGCAAAGTGCAGACTTCCGCATCAAGTGTGCACAGTGGAGAGCTTTATGCTTGTTTCTGTGTTGGAGGAAGGACTCTGTGGGTCTGGGTCGGGCTACTTTCCTGGCCACCATGTTTTCTTGTGGTGGCCACTGAAGCCAGCTATGGCTCTTTGGCTCAAATAAGACATGAAGCTTGTGTTAAACTTTTTAAGAAGTCAGTGCTCATAAAAATCAGCAAATCTGGTTTGTTTGTTTTTTTTTTTTTCCTCCAGAGACATCAAGAAAGGAGAAAGGAGACGTTCCTCAGAGATTTCTTTGTTTAATGTCATTTTAACAAATGCACTCCTCCCTCCCTCCTCCTCTCCCTCCCCCTCTCCTTTTCTAAAAAGCACTACCAAGAAAGAAAGAAAGAAAAGGACAGGTTAGAAGAAGAACGTGTACAATTGCAGTCCAGGTACCTAAGGGCGAATATATGAGTAAACTGAAGTTCAAAACTTGGCCTTGCCTTTTGTAGCAGTGAAAGCCAAAGAGAACAGGTTTCTGAGCACAAACAGACACTCTTGGCCTTTGTTGGAAAACTCCCAGCTACGGCTTTCTCTGTCTCACAGCAACCAGGTAGTGTGTGGTGTGTTAGGCAAAGGGTTAACAGAGAAAGTTACACTGGTTTAGTAATTCCCATTCAGTCATATTCCAGGGACTACTGAGGATATGATAGGCATGTGTAGTCCGGTAAGAACCCAAGTGGTTTTCCACACTGAGTGTTCCTTCTTGATGGTCTTGTTTAATCTATAGATGAGCACAAGCTATATGGAGGTACAGGTTATCTGATTGATTTTCCAAATGTCCAGCATTAGTATCAATTAACTTGACAAGGCATTGGTGAGAGCCAGGCACCAGGCAGTCCAGAGACACGTCCTCCGTTACAAAACATGGTATGGTAGAGTAACGGGTTCATTCCACTGCAACTCCCTGCCAGTTTGCTGAGGGACCCAAGTAATGAGACAGGAATGTGAGAATGTGCTGGAGATTGCTTAGATGGTAAGAACTGAAATGTGACTTCATCTTTGAGGAAATAGGGATTCAATTGGACCACTGGGTATCTTCAATGAATACTGATCGTCTGTTGGCGAGAAATGTAGCGGTACAGCCCTGCTCAACATTTGTCTCAGAGGGCAATTTCTGTTTGCTATGTCAGGTTCCAGGAGCTCCATCTATATTCATTAAGCCTGCCTGGATGTTGGATAAGTAATGCTTTCTTGTTCCACAAAAGTCTTATATCCGAGCTTCCATTTATCTAGAAACTCCAGGCTATTACGTATATATTTTTCTTGTCTCTTGGCACTAGTGTTTTACTGAGATCTGCATAATTGGTTCTCCGTCAACAATTATTGATGGCGTCTGATGGAAGAAGTTTACTACCACAATCATTAAGCGTCAGTTTCAGAAAGCTGTCAGCCTAAGACATGGTCATGGATTCAGTCTTATAACCTGTGTCTGATTGTGAACCTGACAAGTAGAAGCTGTTCCCAAGCTTCTCAGCACACACCAGAGGTCCTCATCCTCAGCACCTGAGCACGGTGTTTTCCACCAATCAACAAAGATCAAAACAGCACAACCTATCCTGGCATGTGTGCCAAGAGTGAGAAGGTAGTGGTAAGGAGGGTGTTGGAGACAGACACGTGGATGGGGAGCTACAGAGAACCAGGAAAAACTAAGATGAAGAAGAGAGAGGTTCAGAATAAGAGGTCTTGTAGTTGTACTTTCCTGTGGGCCGCCAGCTCACAAATAATGACACAGTTTATCATTAGTTAGGGAAGTTTGGCCTTAGCTTAGGCTTGGCCCGCTAGCTCTTATAACTTAAATTAACCTGCCTTTCATAATCTACGTTTTATCATGTGGCTTTTTACCTTTCTTTCACTCTTGTCTGACTCCCTCCATGTCTCGTTAGCATCTCCTATGTGCCTAGATTCTCCTCTTCTTCCTTTCTCCCTGCCTGGATGTCCCACCTATATCTCTTGCCTAGCTATTGGCTGTTCACTTTTTTTTATTACACCAACCACAGCAAATATATCTTCCCACAGCGCGCAAAGACCCCACAACAAGGTCTCTTTAACAAATTGCAGCTGTAAGCCAATCAGAGAAACTTCTTGCAGTTGGCAAGATCTAACACAAAGACCCATAACTGGACAATGTGGAGAGAGTGAGCGACTTTGGAACACTCAGTCCTAAATGGGATGTCTTCATCAAGCCCTTTCCCTCAAGGGTCAGGGGTCTATATGGAAGAGGAAATGGAAAGATCTTAAGTACCAGAGGTAGTGAAGAACTCCAAGGAAACAGCATCTTCAAGACACAATAAGACTGACACACACAGGGACTCGCAGAGACTGACAGTACCCATAAGACCCACGCAGGTTCAATTCAGACAAAACCCCCACACTGAGGAGGGGAAGTAGACACAAATTCCGCCCCTAACCAAGAAGCTAGGTGCAGTGGGTACTTATCAGAAGGGAAAAATTAATTTTCTCCAATGGGGTTACAATGAGTAAGTGCTGTAGGATGTTCTGTATGTCAAATGTGTTGCTCTGATTGTTTAAAATAAATAAAGTGCTGATTGGCCAGTAGCCAGGCAGGAAGGCTAGGGTAGGCAGGACAAGGAAGAGGAGAAGGCTGGGAACAGGAAGTCTGGGGAGAGATGCTGCCAGCCACCACCATGAGAGAAAAGACATAAGGTACTGGTAAGCCACGAGCCACATGGCAAAGTATAGATTAATAAAAATGGGCTAAATATGAGAATAAGAACTAGACAATGGTAGGCCTGAGCTAATGGCCAAGCAGTTTAAAAAATATAAGTGTCCATATGATTATTTTATACATGGCTTGTGGGACTGCAGGGGCTTGGTGACACCTGGAGAGAAGCTCTCCAACAAGTAAGTCAACTCCCAGGCAAGTGGCATGCTCAGGGATTGTTGGCCAATGAAAAATGGATTCAAGTGCATGTATATGTGTGTGTGTGTGTGTGTGTGTGTGTGTGTGTGTGTGTGTGTATGTGTGTACCTTCTTAGGCTTGCTTTGGTATTTGTCTTTTCGGTATTTTTGTTTTGTTTGTTTATTTTCTCAAGAGAGAAAGAGCATGAAATTGGGTGGTTAGGGAGGTGGGGGAAGATCTGGGAGGCATTGGGAGAGGGGAAAGAAAATGATCAAAATATATTGTATGAATAAAACAAGAGTTTTTAAAACACATTTTGAAAAATAAACTGCAGCTGTCACAATTTTATATTTTCTAATCTGTGGAATTCAGGTAATAGTTTTGAAATGCTAAAGTAATGTTTTGTTTTTCATTTTAATGTTTTGCCTTTTAAAATTAATAAGCACTGGGGAGATTGCTCAGGGGGTACTGGCACTTGATATGTGAGCCCTAGGAGGTGAATCGTCAGCACTCACTTCAAATGGTGGGGATGGGTATATACACTTGTAACTATTGCATCTGGGGATAGAGACAGGTGGTATTTGGAGCTTGCTAGCTAGCCAAAATGGAGAGTTTCTGGTTCAGCGAGAGACCCTGTCTCAAGGCAACCAGGCAGAGATAGACAGAGGAAGACACTTGCTGACCTCCTCTGGCTTCCTGTGGCAAACCTGCACACTCAGGTGCATATACCACACACACAATTGATTAGCACACCATAGTAGTAAAAGCTTATGGAGTACAATGTGAGGTCATGTTTCACAGATACCTTTTGTCATGATCAAATCAGGGTAACCAGTGTATTGTTCACTTGGAATGAAACATTTATCACTTCTTTGTGGTAAAACATTATAATGTCTCTCTTCTAGACATTTTGGAATGTGATACAGTATTATTAACAGTAAATACCTCATACTGGCCCATATCCTCTATATTTCCTCATGTCTTCCTTATGGAAAGGAAATGTACTATAGACACTTCAAGAACAACTGGATTTTGGAACTAATCCTGTATCTATGACAAGAAACATGTCTCTGGACTTGGAACACATTTCTCACCCTGTCCACAGGAATAGCAGGAATAACAGCCTTCTGCTATGAGTTGGCTCTAAGCAACTTAATGAGAAGAGATGCCAAAGGGATTTAATTTGGTCTTTTGCTGTTTGGAAAATGGTCTGTGGACTAGTGGCATCAGCTTCCTTTGAGAAAGAGAAGGGCTTTCCCCACACCTGCTGGATCAGCATGGTACTTTAACAATATCCCCAAAGATCTGAGTGCCAAGTGGAGGGCAGAAAGACACTTGCAAATAATCAGACCTACAAGAGTGTGAGAGTGTGTGTGTGTGTGTGTGTGTGTGTGTGTGTGTGTGTGAGAGAGAGAGAGAGAGAGAGAGAGAGAGAGAGAGCATGTGTGTGCACACGTGTGCATTAATGTATATTATTATATGCATTAATATAGTATATCTGTGTCCATGTATGTGTATGGGTATATTTTTTGTTTGCTCAGGTAAAAGTGGCCATTTAGTTATGACAGACACACAGCCATGCTCATCATTCCTAATTGTCTAAATCTTGCAAGCAACTTCTATTTGTATAGAAAATGGTCCTCCACCTTGGAATCCATTTGAAATGCAAATTCTCAGGGCATGCCTGTGATCTACTGAATCAGAACCTCTGGGACTGAGTTCCCAAAGTTTGATCTGAGCTGCACCAGCTTCTCAGATAACTCTGATGATCTCTATAGTGAGACCCAGTGAGGTTCTGTGTAGCAGCTCCAGTGTGCAAACCATCTTGTCATCACAAAGCATCTCAGTGGAATTTGATAAGGCAGATGATAGATGATTTACAACTGACATCATTCTCCTTCCACTATTAATTAAAGTGACCAGGAAATTCACAGGTTTAATAATTATGTGTGTAATTATCCACATTGTGTGCACGCATGCACACACAGGTATGTGTATATGAGAATGAGTGTGGAGGCCGGAGGTTGATGTTAGATGTCCTCTCAAGCATTCTCTACCTATTTTGTTTCTGTTTTTGAGACAAAGTATCTCATGTAAATCATGATAGACTTAGCTGGGATGGCTGGTCAGCAAACCATAGGGATCCTCTGACTCTGTCTCCCCACTGTCGGTATTACAGGTCTGTGCCTTTTTTTTTTTATAATGTGGATTCTGGAGGGATAGAACTCACGCCCTCATGCTTGTATGGCAAACATTTTACTAACTGATCATCTCCATTGCCAAGAGTTCTAAAAACACATTCTCCAAAGTTCTTGATTGATGTCTGGATTTTTGTCAGAGAGGAAGCCTTTGGTGGATGCCAAGGTTATAGCTACAAAATCTGTTTTACTCCAGATGAATGAAATTGACCTGCTCAAAGTTAATAGCCTACTCTAGGTTAACCTGGTGCTCTAAAGTAGTGGCTTAAGTGATTCACAAAGGATATTTCTAGAATTTTGCTGTGGTTCCAGATTCAGCAATATATTTTAATCCCTCTTCAGGTAATGAAGAGGATCTTGTAAGGAAATTTGAGTGGCTGGACAGGGACTCCAGGGTTCATGAAAAGGGCTACAGACTTGTCCTGTAGTTCTGAAGCTGACAAGATCATTTAAATTTAGTGAGCAAACAGTAATCAGTTTTACCCAGTGGGGCCTCCAAGATGTTTTAAAAGGGGAGAGGTACTTCCCATCTCAGACAGGTTGTCTAATCAGGTGCAGATTGGAATGAAGCATCTAGGCAGGCCTTCCTCCCCAGGGCAACCCTGCATTTGCTCAGAGCTGGCCACAGATGTTCAACGTCAACTTCTTGGCTTATCTTATTTTCAGTGGAAAACGCTGTCCATGTGTTTTCTTTGTTTTCTTCTATTAAAACCAGGAAAGTTATAATAAATGGAATAGATATTTTAACATGAAATAACACAAGCTTTGATACACTAGCTCTATTAATTTTCCAAATACTTCACTATTCTGTTAAAAAAAAAAAAAACCTTTTAATATAACAAACCAGCCAGTTGTACATAAGGTGATATATTTTTACTTTTTACAAGGTACTGCTGGATCTTGTCTTTACCTAAAATTGTAATATTTTATGCAGTGTGGACATGTTTTTTATTTATTTTTGTTTTAAAGAAATTGCATTGAAATGTTACTCAGCTTCCTTGCTGACTTTGGCAGGCACCGTCACACATTTTGGTCTCAAGGTCATTGCCTCCTTTGCCACATTCCATTCCTAGCTCTACTTCAGAGAATTAATTCTCAATGGTGGTTATATGTATGTCATATGTCCGAGTCTGCTTGTAAGAAGGCATTCAGCCGGGCAATGATGGCACATGCCTTTAATCCCAGCACTCGGGAGGCAGAGCCAGGAGGATCTCTGTGAGTTCAAGGCGAGCCTGGTCTATAGAGCGAGATCCAGGAAAGGCATAAAGCTACACAGAGAAACCATGTCTCGAAAAACCAAAAAAAAAGGCGGCATTCATAAAGAGAGCAATGTAATAGAGAACAACACAGGATCTTGAGAATTTTTCAAAGCTCTGTTAGAAGCTGCATCAGCAGTGGTTGAGCATTTTCGGGGTCAGTAAGCTCACATGCAGCTCTGTGCCATGGTTGACAAGGTTATGATCTAAAGCTGTGTGTATTGACGTGCAGTAGTGGAGTAGCAGATGAAACTATATGGAGACATCTCAACACAGCTCTGAGTACAGAGCTTTCAGAAGGACCCTGGTGGGATGGAGAGACTTTGAAACATCACCAGGAGAGAGAACGAACATATAGCTACACCTTGTGATAGTTTGTTTAAGGAAGTAGTGACGTTCATCCCACAAGAGAAAAGGACGGCTGGAGAGATGCGTGTGTTTGGCTAACTTCTGTGATGCTGGGAATCAGCTGCATTTTCTGTGACACTTCCAGATGGTCGTAGTTAGATCTAGGGTTGGCAGCTGCAATTAACCAGATTTCAGCCCAACCCGTGGAAACAGTTTCTAGCTGAGCTTCCTCAATGGACACATTTTGTTGTGACAGAAGAATTGAAAAGAAGCTGCTTAAGACAGGGAGGGCCTCACTGAAACAGTGAGCAGAGCTCAGACGGACTCCTAAAGGCTGAGCAGCAGACACGGGGCCGAGATAACTGCACCATGTCCTCTGCAAATGTACTATAGCTTCCGCTCAGTACTTCTACAGATCCCGAGTGTTTGAGCGAGCGAGTGTCTGGTGTCTGTGCCTTCTCTCGGGACTATTTCATTTTTCAGTTGTCTTGTCCAAATTTGATATGATGTTTTTTGTTTTACCTTATTGTATTTTATTTTGTTATATTTGGTTGTTATCTCTTAGAAGCCTGTTCTTTTCGAATGAGAGACAGGAAGGGAGTGGATCTGGATGGGAGAGAAGATGGGGAAGAACTGGGAGGAGTAGAAGGAAGGGAAACTGTATTCAGACTGTAAGGTATGAGAAAACATATTTAAGAAAAAGGAAAAAAACAAAATTACTTTAGATTATGAAGTTATAGTATTACAATATGACAAATAAATTGATATTAATTATACTAAAATAATTAATTCCCCAACTTAACAGCTAGCAGAAAGAGAGGGGGCATTGTTCTGACTGCTGATTTGTGGGCAGGATGCCCATCATGGTTGGGAAACCATGATGGTGGCACTGAGCCGGTAGGCGCATGAGGAAGCTTGTTCATGCTTGGTGCATTCGGACACTTGGAGCTCAGGCGGGAACCTCGCCTGGCTATCACCTACAGATTCCACCACCCCTCCAGCTCTATGTTTGTCAGCTAGAGCCAATGCTGCCAGGGTTTCACAGCCTCTCTAAAGTCACCCCAACTGAAGCATAGGTGTTTGAACATCTGAACCAGGGTTGGGGGGATGGGACTCATATTCAAAGCCTTGCAAAGGGTTGACTGATAGAACACAAATGGTTTGCTAAAAGCAGCCAATGGGCAGCAGGAGAGGTGGTCATTGAAACGTCCCTGTCATCTAGAATGGCTTAGTTTAGTTTAGAAAAATTTCAGAGGAGACAAAATGTTTGACCCCCAGAAGGATGGATATGGATCAGATCATGTATTCTCAACAGGGGTGACATCACCCCAAAGGATCTTAGCTACAGTCATGTGTGGCCTTCCAAGAGACATAGTACATAAAGAGTTACACACACACACACACACACACACACACACACACACACACACACACTTTTAAATAAATATTTTTATGCTGGACAAGGTAAAATACACTTGCATGTTTTCTCCAAGAGGAACATTTTTTGTTTTCATAAGGGTGTAATTATTTCCCGATACATCTGAAATGACCATAAACTTAGTGGTTTTCAACAATACACATTTACTATCACATGGATCAGGAGGCTGAAGTCTGTGGGGGAGTTATGATCGTTTTGAAGACTCTGCCAACTTCTAGAAGGTACCATCTTGAACCATGACTTGCCTTACTTGGATCTCTCTTTCTGTGTGGTACATGTCCTCTTTGTCTGTCTTTTTAAAAGATCTGATGATGTTTTTTTCTCTCTTGGATAATCCAGGATAATTTTCCTCTCCTAAAAATCCTTAATTTCCTTGGCAATATCATTTTTCTATGCAAGGAAATAAACTCAGATTCTGGGGAATATAGTGTGGAGGATGCTTTAGTCAGTTGGAAAACAGTGATCTGTATGTCAGGTGGTCACAACTTAGGGAGCAAGAGAATAAGAAAAAAAAAAAAAACAACAAGCAGAGCTCTATGTAACCATACCCATGGAAAAGGACCTCAGGGCAGAGATGGCCACTGATGGCATTCACGGAGTGTGCTGGGCCCAAATGTGGACATCATTACCCTGTAAGCTGTTGTTTCCCACCATTATCATTGCTACATTAGAACTTTCTGGGTTTTTTTAAGGCTAATTTCCAAGTATTCTTAAATTTGGATTAGTGTCCTGTTATAATAAAATAGCACAAATCAGTGATGGCTCTGTGTGTGTGTGTGTTACAATAACAAAAAACGTATTCACTGCTGTTTCTGGAGGCCAGAAGTTCAAAGCCAAGATGCTGTGCTTCACCGTAGGCTCTATGGGAATACTCCTGCTGTGGCTCCAAGCTCTTCTTGGCTCATCACTGAGGTAGTCAAAGTTCTGTTTCCTCCTTCTATAATGTCCATGTATTTGCTTCTGCCACAAGGATACTTCTTATTGGATATAAGACCAATCATGAAAATCAGGGTAACTGTACTTACAACAATGCTTTTTGTCAAATAAGGCTCTAGGTGTTATGGGGACCGAGGGACCCCATTCAACTCACTATACCTCAAGTCAGAACTGCTTCAGGGAAGAGAAATATTTTTTTCCCCACCAAATCACCAACATGCTGGCTTTCCCTGAAAGCACTCTTCTGTCCCTTGTTTCTAGACACTGCTGGGTAGTAGTGTGGACCCACATATCTCGTTTACCTTGGAGAGGATGAGTAGCTACAAATGCTGATGGGAAGCATCTTCTCGTTTCCATTTTCCCTTATTTTACTGCCCTGCTTTGTTTTGTATGGCTATAAAGACTGGCAGACCCGGTGGTTTATACGGTACACAGATGCATTTGGCTCATGGGTCTAGAGAAACGCAAGATTAACGGAGAACATCTGGAGACCTTTTTTCTGCATCATCTCATGGTGGAATGTGGAAGAGAAAGGGAACACTCAAATGAGAGATGGCAAGGGAAGAGAGCGCCATGTCATTTCTACTCCTCGGAAAACCGGCATTACGCTACTCCCAGGTGGAATCCTCATGACTAGTGCTGCGGTTTGAATGTGAAATGTCTTCTTCCATAGGTACACATCTGAACACGTGGTTCTCAGTGGGTGGTGCTGTTGGCGAAGGTTGTAGAACGTTTTGGAGGTGGAGCCTTGCTGGAGGAAGTGGATTGCTAGGAGCAAGCTTGGGCGATTTTATAGCCCAACCCCACTTCCTGTTCCCCTTCTGCTTCGTGATCGTGGATGCGATGTTGATGTGACCAGCTAGCCTCCTGCTGCTGATATCAGGCCTTCTCTGCCTGCTGCCCTGAGGTCCTTTTCTATGGATATGGTTACACAGAACCCTGCATGTTCTTTTGTTCTTATTCTCTTGCTCCCTAAGTTGTGACCACCTGACATATAAATCTTCTTTCTTGAAGAACTGTATCTCTCTGGAACTGTAAGCCTCGAGGACCCCCTCCCCCTCAGTTGTCGGGGTATTTTGTTAAAGAGAGAAGAAAGTAAGGAGCACTAGTGTCTGCTTTAGCAACTGCACCTCTCAACACTGACCCCTGGGGGTCCTTCTCCCAGCATACAAACTTAGAGGGATTAGACCACAGGCGGCACTCTTCACTTCCATGTGAAGACAGGGCTGTGTTCATTAAACAGCCCTAACTTCTTTCTTAAACTCACTACTGCTTTTCATTACTTTAAACCCATTCCAGACGTCCAGGTTGACAGTCAAGTCTTGTGATGAGGGTGTCTGGAGCTTATCCCAGCCTCTGATTCTCAGTTCTGTGTCGGCTCTTCTGAGCCATTCTGTACCCACTTAATCTCTCCTGATAGGTGTCACTCTGTGCCTACCTATCCTCTCCTGAGAAGTGTCACTTCCTGCCCACACAGAGTCTCCTGGCAGCCATTAACTCTTGTAGGAATTCTTCTCTCATTTGGCCTACCTGCTGGTATTTGCCCTTCTTTCCCAGTGATGTGCACGCTCTTCCGTCACCCATGTTTCTAAGACTTCCTGGTGTGTAGGAACCATTCAAGGAGCTGCTTACTGTGTGGATTTTGATTCAGTTTGATCTGGTGTGAGCCAGAGGATTCTACATGTCTGACCGGTGTCTAGGGGATCTTGTGTTGTTTTGGGACCACACTTGTAGATGAGTTCTTTAGCTCTCATCCATCCACCTGAACTGGTTAATCACATGTATGAAGGTATCCAAAACCCTCCCCCCACACATACACACAAACACCACCAAGGGTCAATCGCTAGGGCTTGCTCCATGCACAGCACTCACCTCACTGTTTGTGCCAAAAAGCTGATGAAAGTGAATGGAGTTACATTACCTCTGGACTAAAATGAAGGATAATCACTGCAATTTGGCTTTGCTGTCCCCCTTCTGTTGCTTTGTTGATGGTGCAGAGGGCCGCCTGGTGCCCTTTGCTAACTAGACCCCCATAACCACTGATCTTCAACAATCAAGAGCTCATTTGAAGTATTTTGACTCATGCAACCAAGCTCTCCTCCAGGCAAAAGCAACTATGTAAGTAGATAACATCATCAGGGAGTGGGGGTGAGGAGGGATTCAGGCCACTGCATTTATGAAGAGCAGACATCTTAGTAATGTTTTTAAAATCAAGTATATTTTCTCCTGGAAACTGATTTTACTAAGAACATGTGTGATAGAATGAGAAATTCTTGTTTCAAGGTGGCCTTTCTTGCTGTTAGAAGTAACCGGTGGGAGGTAAGGAGCAAAGTTCAAGTAATAAAATAAAGAAATATTTTTACAAGTCCCAGCAGAGCACCCTTCCAAGAGACAGAACTGTAGCAGAGCTTCTGAAGGTGAGAAGGCCAGATGCACTTCAGCAGAAACACCCACCCACTGAGAAGCTGTAAGATTCAACAAGGTGGCCTATGGAGCCAGCTGGACACATGGGATATAACCAAGTTGTCTTGGGTGTGTAGAAGCACACAGAAGCATTAGCACTTCTGGGACCTGTAATAATCCTTAGGTCCAGGCAAACCAGGACGGTTGGGCATCTTCTGTACAGGGAAGAGCACTGGAAGAAAGTTTTGAAGGAGTTCACGTTGTTTCTCTTCTCCTCTTCTTCCCCCTGCTCTTCCTCCTCTTCCCTATTCTGAGGATAGAACCTTATGAGCGTGAGGCAGACACTCTCCCACCAAACTCCATCCCAGAACTGGTTCCTTCTTCTCTGAATTGGTGGGCAGCACTCTTCCCCACTGCTGGGGTACACATGCCTTCCTCCACATCACAAGGCAGGGGAACTCGGGTGCCTTCCCCTCGCATCCAGACTAAGTGTGGAATGCTGGGAACACCACAAGTTTGTGTCTAGAAATAGTTTCAGAGTTCTGGGTACCCCTCCATCTTAATCTCTTCTGCTTCCTCTCAGTCTCCTTTTCTTTCTTTACTTCCTCCCTCTTGGAAGTTCTGGGGATCAAATTCAGGGCTTTGAATGTGCTAGGAACGCTCTATCAGTGAACTACAGCCCCACCCCCTCACTCCATTTCTTCATGGTTGTTTTATGAACAGCACTGTTGCATCCTTGCATGCAGTTTTATTTCCCAGGAATCTGTTGGGAAGGTGTTGATAACTCAGAATTGCACTCGAGAAATGATAGATTCCACAGTGAAGAGGGAGAGCAGGTACCTCAAGTTCAGGAGTCCCCACTCCAGAGTCGCCAAGTCCTTTCGTCACCTAAGTTTCCAGGTTCTGCTTTAGTCCATGTACTGGTGATGTTCCCATCCTTAGGCCTCCTATATGTGAAATTCAAGTCCTGAATTAACTTAAATGTTACTACAACAACAGACCTTATTTCTGGTGGAATTAAAATGAATTGGTTTCATTACTTTGATTTCCATCTCTGGTGGCTTCAGGGCCTTTGGACCAACTGGGAGGAATTCCTGGGGGTGGGGGCGGAAATAAAGAGATTTAGCCAAGAGGTCCTGGCAAGGTGGAAAAAGAAGCATCCAAGCATCTTGTTATGCTAGTGTAGAGCCTGGGAAGGTGAACTGTGCCACACTGGATGCCCATAGGTGTTCGGAATGAGAGGAAGGGCCAAGTCACTGCTGAATGTGGCCACAAGGATCTCTCTTCTCTTTGGTGGGATCATAATCACATAAACTAGAAACTGGGGCTCTTTATCCACAAGTTCTGCAATGACTGTAGGAATATTTCACAAGAATATTTAATAACAAGTGAACTCTGGGTGGATGTGTATTTGTTAGCTATGAACATAAGCTTTAGCACCTAGAAAGTAAAGGAGTATCCAGAGAAAAGTAAGGATGATTCAGCTGATGTTTCTCCATACATCTAAGTTGTCACTGGCTTGAAGGATTTATTAATTAAATTTTTGTGCTGGCAAGATGCCTTAACTGGTAAGGGTGGCTGAAAACCTCAGTTAAATCCCTGATCCCACATGGTAGAAAGAGAAAAATGATGTTCATAAGGTATCCTCTGACCTCTACACATTTACATGCATGCACCCATACACAGGTGCACACCACAAACACACACACACACACACACACACACACACACACACACTAAAATGTAATTGAATAATTTTTATTACTCCTTTATTTAACTTTAACAAAGTAATTGTAGGTGAGGAATTTTAAATGGAAATTTGACAGTCAGCTATGGAGTTCTTATTTATTATTTTAAGTCAGAACTGTCACATGGGTTAGCTAATAAAATATTTTTAGAGTGTGCATTATTTGGGTGATTTACAGGAAACAGATGGCATATTCAAATTATGATCATTTGAGCAGTGCTGACTACAAAGTCTCTTAAGATAGTATGAAGAGGTCATAGCAAAATTGCAAGAAATAAAATTATACTCTAGGCTGGTAATATAGCAGGGGGTATCATTAGATGCCTAGGCATAAAGGAATCAGTGCAAAGAAAACTTATTAGAACTCAGAGAGTCAGTGCACTTGGTGATCAAGTAGGTGCCATCATCTATGGGCAAAAGGTATAGCTAGCTTGCGTGACCTCATGAAGAAGTTGGAGGAACACAGCCCCAACCCACTTGTCTTCAATCTAATGCCAGATGGCACCCAAGAGGGATGCTAACATCAGTCCAAGTGTGTCTCTCAGGGCAGAGATGCTGGTGGGGAGTGTGGAGAGGAAATGGCAGAGGGCAGAATGAAAGGGCTCAGTACACAGCTTCCAGCCAGCCCAACTTTTCACCACTACTTCTTTACTCAAGGACGAGGAAACTGAGGCCGAGACAGACCCTCTCATGACATCACATGACAGGTATCCAAACATTTTATAATATAGGACTTCTTTAGTTTTATGATTTAATATTCCCAATGCAGCAAGGTTCTCCTGACCCTTAAAGATCTTTCTGAATTACCTATCTAATCATGTAAATTGTTTATTACATTATGTCTATTTCCAAAAGTAAAGTGGGCATTTTTTCCTACATGGTCAAGGTATTCCCTAAATCACCCAGGCCGGGATGTTTCCATAGTCCTGAGAAAGTTGGTTGGTCTCCATGTAAAAGTGAGAAAGCATTTGTTTCCTTCTGAAGCTGGTATGCATGATTTGCATATCTCATTATCTGCTTATTAACTAGAGTGCCTCGTGACAGTGGCAGACTGTGAAATATGCTCACATGGGCAGTTAAGCAACAAGCACTTGGGGGGTTGATCCTGCAATTACATCCCTGTAATTTAGAGGCAAAAAGCAAGGAAGCAACAATGGGATACTCAGATATGAAATGGAACCAGGATTTGATGTAATTCAACATGACTTGCTCATGGCACAGGCAGAATATCAAATGATCCGTGAGAAATTCAATCCTTGGTATAATCTTTCTATTATCTCCATTGTTTGCCTATCTGCCTGCATGCATGCCCCATGGAACAGTATGTAAATTAGGCTTGTATTCATATGTTGTTATCTTAGTTCATCTTAATTCGCTTTAATTGTGGCTTCTATATTTTAGCTTAAGTTACTGCAGGTATATCTGTGTCCTCGTAAATTTAGGAACATGGTGCGGTATAGAGAATAAAGACACCTCTGTCACCCTTAGACTGCTTTACAGTGTTGAAAATGAATACATAAAAACCATGTCTTTGAAAGCAGTCCTAGTTAGAACTAAAAGAAAACTTCTAAATCTCAGCATGAGTTTTGGGGTTTACCACAAACAAGTCTTATTCTTGGGGACCAGTTAATGAGGTAATCTTTTAAGCTTTGCCATCTCTGATAACATCAGGTGTACAGTAGTAATATCTTTACAAGGGAGAAAACTAACAGGTGACTAGTCACGATGGGTCAGATACTCTGATGCTCAATGTATACTGCCTGTTTGGGTTTCTATAGCAACCCAGGAAGAAATCATTCCTCTGCCAGTTTCTGCTCTACTAAAGCTCTTCTCAGCCAATCAGGATGTTCAGAGGGGAATATAGTCTTGGGTGAGGCTGTTCAGTAGAGTCCTCTTCTCTTTGAGCTGCCAGAACAAAGGTGATTCTGAGGATCTGGGAGTTCAGATCCATCCCTGCTGCTTGGGACATTGCTACTCAATAGAATTTCCAGACCTGAGAGTAGACGTTGTATACTAAGGCTTCCTCTGATACCCAGGTTAACCTGAACTCATTCTCTCCTCTGTTATGGTAGCCTGGTTCCCCTCTAGCCATCTCCTCGCTGTGATGGGATGAGGCAATGTGAGCCCCACTTCAGGGCTCCCAAACCATCTCATTCATTTGTCAAGGCTCTTCCGAGAAGAGCGCATTTTAATGGTTAAGTATCTGGACCCTCTAGCTGCATTTGGAGAGTAGGGAAGCCCTTTCTGTTGTAAATGTAGGAATACTAAAATAGAAATTGTAACTTGAGTAATTTCACCAATCTGTTCATTGTTCTAGAGAAGATACTTACTGCCAATAAAATTAAAACCAAATTCTGTCTTTGCTTAGGAAGAAACTTAAGCATGATTGGAAATGTGCCTTTGTAGAAGACGAGTCCATGGCCTGCCTTGCCATTACGGTCGGGCTGCTCTGCCAGGCTCCGCTTAAACTTTGAAGGTCAAATAGTTAACTTCTGATAAACGACACTACGCTGAGATTTGAGCCAAGGCAAAGAGTGTGGGAAAGCTTATAAGAAAACCATTAAGGCTCCATAGTTGCTGACCTGCAGGGACTCTGGAGTGACAAAGTAAAGATTCTTGTAATGCGCCCTTTGGAAGCAGCCAGAGGGCTTGTTGCTGGCCTAAGTGAGGTCAGAACCCAACAGCAGCCCCATTGAAATTTCTTACAAACCTGTGTCTCCAAACCTGCCCTCTGAAATTTCAGATTTGCCTCTTTATTCTTTTTCTTCCTTCTCTAATTGGAGAGACGAATTGCAAGCGAACCAAGCCTTGACATTTCTGTCTGGTATTTTCTTTTTCTTTGCTAGGGATTCGTAGCCAAATTCTTTGACTTGAGTCTCTTATGTACTCCCTCTTCACCCAGTCCCCAGTTTTGATATGACCAGCATGCTCTCATTTTTGTTTTTCTGGTGAAGCTTATAAGTTCTCTAATAATCACACTCCAAGCTAGAGATGTCTGTGTGGAATTTAAAATGAATTCCACTGTGAACTTGGGTTTCCACATTATTTCTCATGACCTCAGACCATGTACCTATAATGGAGAGGTATCTTTCTTCTCCCATTTAGTAGGTGTTGGCTATGTGTCAGGAATGGCCGAAAGCCTCTGCATTCACACACACACACACACACACACACACACACACACACACACACACACACTGTCTCATGGAATGTCAAAGTCCTCCCATGAACCAGTCTTGTGCACTTTTTCCAGTCCTTTGGAGGAGATGCCAAGGCACAGAGGTATGAAATAACTTGCAGGGAATGAAATAGGAATACAGGTGTTGTGTTAAAGTGCCTTCCAGACATTGTTTGGCATGGTTTTTAAATGTACATACTCATTTTAGCTATGCTAAAATATTAGCTAAAATCAAACCATCCTTTTGATAATAGGAGATTATTTGAATTCTCTCATGGAAGTATAGTGTGTTGTGTATATTGATTAAATCTTTTGTCCAAAAAAGGTGAGTAGTGATGTCCTAAGCAGCTTGTCTTTCTTGTTGAAAGAAAATGCTCAACAACAGTAGGACAGGTCATATATCTTTGCCACACAAGCACAAAGGCATAGGAGTATCAATAAATACATTAAACATGTGTGTACACATGTGTACACACATATGTAAAACATACTTTAAATTGTAACCTATCAATGCTAGTTGTTTCTTTTTATAACTGCCGAAACAACACTTATTCTAGTGAGAAAACTGCTATTTTGAGTTTTAGAGCTTTATTTTATTTAGAGTTTTAGTTTGAAATCTAAAAAATTTGTACTTCTGTAGTAGAATATTTTAAGGTGCGTTACTTTTGTTTATGTTGCATTTGTTTAACTCTTTTAAGCTGTGTTACCATGCCTGTCTAAAATACCTGGTGGTCTAATAAAGAACTGGCCAATAGCAAGGCAGGAGAAAGGATCAGCGGGGCTGGCAGGCAGGGAGAATATATAGAAGGAGAAATCTGGGAGGAGGAATAAATCTTGCAGCCAGAGAAGGAGGAGGACTCCAGGGTACAGTCACTCAGTTAAACACACACACACACACACACACACACACACACACACACACACACACCAAGCCACAAAGTAAGAGTAAGATACAGAAGTAAGAGAATGGGAAAAGCCCAGAGGCAAAAGGTAGATGGGATAAGTTAAGGAAAGCTGGCTAGAAACTAAGCCAAACTAAGGCAGTTCATAAGTAAGAATAAGCCTCTGTGTGTGATTTATTGGGGAGCTGGGTGGTGGTCCCACAAAAGAGTAAAATAACAACAACAATATCCTTCTTATTTAGTTGTCTGACAGGACTCATCCTTAAGACAGAGGGGAAGCAGGGAGATTGAAGAGGCTTAGTAACATTTTGCATAGCACATTTTAAGGAAATGATCACTTCTATGACAGGTAGGTATGACTTCCTGGGAATTAGATGTTATATTTTGCCATCATCCATGCAAGCATTCAGCATTTATCCTGTCCTTTCATAAAAATGTATGTTATGCTTATTGTTATGCTAGTGTTGTGTTTCAGGTTCTCCTGAGATTAAAACCTTCCATCTTGAAAGGAAGCTTGTTCAGATAGAGGATGTTAACAGGGAGATAAAACAGGATGTTGTAAGGAGAGGTGGGACATTCCATCCTACAGAGAATCTCCTTAAGCTCAGGAAGTAAACAACTCAATGGCTTCAGGAAGTTCCTGAAACTGATCATATTTACTAGGATCTTCCCTAAACATATATAATTGGTAAGGTGGTGCTTTTTCCAACTCTACATGTGTTGACAAGGACTTTCAAAAGATTTCTAAAACATACTACTCTACAGTTGTGAGGTCAACCATACCCAGTCCAGAAGAAATCAGAAGGCAGAAAATGGGCTACTGGCCAGTAGTTTGGAGGTAACATGGTACTTGCTCATCTAATTTCATGCTTTGCAAAAGAAATACAGAAAGTATGGGATAGAGGCAGAAACAATCATGAGGAATCACTTATTAGGCCAACACATCATCAATGTAAATCTAAATTGGATTCTACTTTACTAACCTTCATCCTGTTTTTAAATACATTATTTCCATGTGTTTTAAAAATGTTAGTATTAGGTGTTGGAGAGATGGCTCAGTGGTTAAGAGCACTGGCTACTCTTCTAGAAGTCCTGAGTTCAATTCCCATCACTCAGATGGTGACTCACAACCATCTGATCTGTAATGGTATCCTATAGCCTCTTCTGGTGTGCAGACATACATTCAGACAAATCACCCATGCATAATAAATAAATAAACAAACAAACAAACAAACAAACAAATAAATAAATAATTTTTAAAAAGCAAAAAAAGAATAATGTCAACATTATATAGCAAGCCTCAGCAACCAAGGTGCCTACCAGAAAACCATCCCTATGACAGTTCTTGGTCTTAAGTCAATTTGGGTAGGCATGGGGTGCCACTCTTGGGGCACTTGGCAAGTTGCTTTACTTTGGAGTGTCATGCTAAAGCAGAAGGCTGCATGTGTTTCATGACTAAGCAGCCACAACTATTTCTGTAGTTGTTGCCCTAAATGTAATTGTCTAAATTCAGATTTTTCAGTTGTACTGACATAGAGGAAAGAAACTGACACTAGCCCGTGTGACTTTTGTCTAATAACTGATAGACTCAAGGTATTTAAACATGACTCATTGACATCCTATTAATAGATCTACCCCACCCCAAATCTAGTAAGTACTAATGATTCAATACCAGTTTTAATACTTAGTAAATAAATATAATGTTTTATATTAGCATAGAAAATTATAGTTTGAAAAAATTTACAATGATTGCTTTATGATTCCTTGAAAATTCCATTGCATACATGGAGAACATATGATTTCAGTCTTTGATGTGAAGAAATATAAGATATGAGCTTTGGGACATTCTCCACATTCGTCTTTTCACCCCAATGCTTCACCCATCCCATTTCTTCGATCACACCAAACCTGTGATGCTTAAGTTCTTGGTGATCATCAGCTCTGCAGCCATACAACCACACTTGAAAATCCTTGTTTTGCACTAGCTTGTGGATCAGTCTGCTGATCCATAATATGTCATTCTGGATCTATATCTATTGCAAGAGAAACCTGGCCAGTTGCAATCCCTTCATCAATTCCGTCAACTTGGCTGAATGAGACGATGCAATATTCTCCAATGGTGCACATGTGCTAATATTTCCCACCAGGTGCCCTCCTCAGTCTCAAGTCTGATTCCCATCTTAAAAAAAAAAAAAGTTCTTTCTTATTACAGTCTGCTTATCCTAGGGGAATATGGTGGTCATAATATAAAATGGAGTGAAGAGAGAGAGAGGGAGAAAACATAAAGTATGAGCTAGCCTCTCCATTTCAGCCTCCAGTGGGGGAGATGCAGGAGAGAATGACTCCAATCTGGAATCAATTATCTAGCATGATAGATGACAAGCAAGGAACTGAGCAGATGGAAAAGGGGGCGAATAAAGGGGACAACCCACCTGATCCTGATTATGTGCACCTACACTTGGAAATCTCTTCTCCCAGACATCTTGAATAGCTCAAGTCTTGGTGGAGGCACATTCCCAGGGGCTCAAAGTACAAACTCAAATCTCAGTGGTGAACAAAGGGGTCCTAGAAAAAGAAATGGAGATCATTGCTTAACAAAAGCATCTCAAGTAAATATTTGACTTCTTTTATTTTCTGGGTACCTGTGTGTTCATGTATGTGTATGCAGAGAAGAGTGACAGCCTTGTGTGGTTTCCTTAGGAATGCCGTTCATCCGTTTTACAACAGGGCCTCTCATTAACCTTGAACCCAGGAATTAGACCAGTAATCCTTCCCATCCCAGGATTACAAGGGTTTGACGAAAACACCCTGCATTTTTACATGGGTTGGGGGAATTGAACTTGGGTCCTTATTTCTTGCAACATGAGCATTTTACTGATAGAGTTATCTCCCTGAGTCTAGTCCTTGTATTCATATATATTTTACAAAGCTGGTGCCTACAAAAGGCTTTATTTTCTCTACTCCATTAGAAAAGGAGTGTTGAGATGCTTTTAAGATATGATATATGCTATTTACAAAAATAAATTCAGGATAGATGATGTCTTAGTTGTTTTTCAATTGCTGTGACAAAACACTATGACCAAGCTGACTTACAGAACAAAGAGTGTAGTGGAGGCTTACAATTATAGAAGATGAGCCCATGAGCATTATGTGGGGAGCATGCGACCTAGTAGGCATCATGTTGAAGCAGTAGCTTAGAGCTTCATCTAGATCTGCAAACACAAGGCAGAGAGTTAGCTGAGAATGGCATGGACTTTCGGAAACCTCAAAACCCACCTCTAGTGACACATCTTTTCCAACACGGCCACATCTCCTAGTCCTTCCCGAGCAGTGTGCTAACTGCAAACCATGCATTCAATAGATGAGCCTAGGGGAGCCATTCTCATTCAATCACACGTGTTCTGTTCATGATTTTTTTTTTTTAAATTTTGTGGTGATATATTGTGTACCCTAATAAATGTGCCTGAAGATCAGAGAGACAAAGGAACAAGCCACCTCTTACCTCTAGGACTCTGTAGCACAAATTATTAGGTCTTATTAATAAAAACACTCAGGAGCCAGGTATTGGGGTGAACACTGAAAGATCAGAGAAACAGAACAGCTAACCTCACCTCACCAACTTCTCAGCTGACCTTGTTTCCTCAAACTGGAAGCCTTTGTGTCCTCATCCAAATGGATCTCAGCTGAACTGCAGCTAAAAGCCAAAAGCTTAACAAAAGCTCTAGTTCCTGGTCCTCACCCCTTATACACCTCTCTGCTTCCTACCATCACTTCCTGGAATTAAAGGCGTGTGTTACCATGCCTGGCTGTTTCCAGTGTGGCTTTGAACTCACAGAGATTCAGCTGGATCTCTGCCTCCTGAATGCTAGGATTAAAGGCCTGTGCTACCACTGCCTAAACCTATGTTTAATCTAGTGGCTGTTCTGTTCTTTGACCCCCCAGATAAGTTTATTGCATTGCACAATATATCAACCACAGGACTCCTGAGCCAAAAGACTTTATTTCTTGTCTCCTTATGCCTTATATACCTTTCTCTGCCCACCCATATCATTTTTTTTTTGTCTCAACTTTCCTAGTGCTGGGATTAAAGGCTATGACTCCCAAGTATTGTATGCCACTACTGCCTCCTTTTGTTTCTCTCCTAGACTGAGTCAATCTCATGTAGTTTAGGGTAGGTTTGAATTCACAGAGATCCAGATAGATCTCTGCCTCCCAAGCACTAGAATTAAAGGTGTGCCACCACTGCCTGGTCTCTATGTTTAGTCTAATGGTTTGTTCTGTTCTCTGATCTTCAGGCAAATTTATTAGGGCACATAATGTATCACCACAAATCTTTAACAAGACTTTATGTGTTCACTGTGGTCCAGGACCTGAGTAATTATGTGGGCACAGAGCAGGAAAAAATGGTGGGCAGAATATGTTGGTGTGTTATATACTAGGAATTTTGGCATGATCATTTCTTATGTTATTTGCATGATTCTCAGAGACATTTACAGCTCTGGAATTGAGTCTCAATAGAAGTTAAGTAACTAGCTCAAGCTTATACTAAATGCTGACGAAGATTCAACCCTTCTGTTTTTCTCTAGAGCCAATGTAACTCCCTGTAGAGTTAAGTGTTTTAATAAAATAGACAATTCTGGACTCTGAGCATTTGTACCAGACTTGGCTTTGGAGCCATACCTTTCTGCTCTGTACTTCTCAATGTTGTGTGCTGTTTTTCCCTCCACTGTTGCCTGCCCTTTGATTGTATTGTCAACATGATTACACTTGAAGACCATCTACATCTCCTTGACACTCCTTATATTTTTGTTCTGAGTTAGAGATGGGCAGAAGAAAGCTATATACTGGATTAAGGAGGTTGAGGGAGCAAGGTGGCTATTATTTTCTGAGTGTCTTCACCTGGTAACATGTACTAAGCAGAACAGATGCTGAGATGTGCAGGTCCCAGCGTATCCTCACTCTACATTAGGCCTTCTTTCTCGATGCCAGATGTGAACACAAGCTCAAAACTACATGAGTAATGACACATTCAGAGGCCAGGCTGCCCATAGGCACCAGCTTTCCAAAATCTGCTTCACAGGCTCCCCCTTTGCTGGTTCATAGTCACTGTTTCTGTTCCAACTCATCTTCCCACTAAGGCTCTAGGCAAAAAGGACAATGATATTTTCTCTGATTCTGAAGTGCCTAGTTGCAGACCTCCAATTTCACTAGCAATTCCTACAGTTGTAAAAGTCAAAGACATCTGTACAAAAACAAAAACAAAAAACCTAATCTTACAGTGACTAACCTCTCAATGAATCTTCTTCCCTAACTTTCTATGACTAGGGGTTTTGTGCATTCTTTCATACTGTCGGAGTTCTTACTGGGGAAAGGACTCTGCAGTTCTATGCAGTGCCACACACAGCTATTTATGTGTGTTAAATACTCAGCAAGCGCATATTAAATGATCCTGTGTCCTATCTTAAAGGCCAGTGAAAGGTCTCTGTTGAAGTTAGAATGCTAAGAGTATCTCCCCCACCTCCAAATTGTAACATTTTGTTCTCCCCTGGCTTGTTGCCCTGGTGGGATTACATTTGACACAAACTCTGTATCCTTATCTGTATCACAAAGTCTGATTTCTCAGGCCTTCGAGTCTTCAGAGGAATCAAGGGATAACCACATTTTGGGGAACTCTTGTGGAAGGACATGATGAAGTAGAAAAATTATGGCATTTGAGGTCAGAATACCTGAAATTGGAGCTCAGCCTTTTAATTTCTGGCAGTGTAACCTAAAAAAAAAAAAAATCTCAATTTCAACTTTGATTTATTCAAGCTTTACTTGTAAATAATATAAATAATAATAACAATAACAATTTACCCTTTTTCTAAGACACTCATAAAATATGCAAATTTTTATGTGATATTAATGTTTTAAAATAGTTGCCACTAACTGTGATGGTTCACTTTAATTGACAACTTGGAGTAAGAAGCACCCAGAAGATTCCTAAAGGACTTCTTTGGGTGTGTTTATGAGATAACTTACAGAGAGGGTGAGCCAAGGCGAGGCTGTCTCTCTTGAATAGGAGGCCTGGAAGGGAAGAAAGGATGACCAGGAGGAAGGCAGCTAACACAGACATTCTCTCTCTTTGCTTCCTGGCTTTCATGAGGTGAGCTGCTTGGCGCTGCTACACCCTACCTGACGCCTTGGGTTCAAACCCCTAAAACCAGGATTCAGAGTTAACTCTTCCTCCTTATTAGGTTGCTCAAATACTTTTTCCACAATGGTTTTAAAAGCTCTGTGGACATGCCAACTCATCTCTATGCAAATTAGGTAATCATAGGAAGCACTTCCGAGTTAATGAGTTGTATGGTTCATTAACTACCACTGTATGTTCCTGTAGCTTCAACCACAGTTATCTATAGTAACTGTCTTTATTTTTGTCCATAGTATGTCACAAAGTGGCCATGTTACCACATCTCATGTTTCCTAACACCCCTGCCCCACAGAGGTGACTCGACACGCAGTTATTCCTTTATTCAGATCTTAGTACAGGGTCACAAGGGAGCTTATCAGACTATTATTTTCAGAATTCAAGGTTTTTGTTTTTTTAACTGGAAGAGCATTTCTCTTTAAAGTACTTCTAGAGGGCTGGTAAGAGGCCTTGGGGGGTAAAACACTTGCTGCTGAGCCTAACAACCTGAGTTCAGTCTCCAGGCCTTACATGATAGAAGAATAGAATCAGCTTTTACAAATTGTATTCTCACCTCCACAGGTGGGCTATGCATATGCATGTGTATACACCACACACACACACACACACACACACACACACACACACACACGTGTATGTGTATGCACACACACACACACCACCACCACCACCACCACTACCCCTACCACAAAGAAATAAATGTACTAAATTTAAAAAATAAAGCAGTTGTAGACACATTAGCGCTTAAGCCTGCCGTTTACTATTTGTGTTCTCTTTCCTCTTTTTCTAATTCTTCTTCTTGTATTCCCTGTTCGGGATACTTCAAAAAACCTTTAGAGATCTACCTTGAGTTCCTTATACACACTTGTATTGGAAGTTAACCGAGAATCATATATATGCATATACATATGCATTCATTTACACAGTAGTTTGGTACCACTGGTTAGTATTAACATTTTTACCATTTCAGGTGTAGAAACTGTACTTCTGTTTAGAGCTTTGTCTCTCCATTTAACAAATATAGTAGTCCTAAGAACTTATATATATTGACCACATACCCCACATTGTTTTGATATAAGTAATATGAAATATGAATGAGAAAAATCATAGGCAAATTCACTTTTGAAACCTGTAATGTTTTTCCTATATGAATGTTGTAGCATCTGTTATGATTATCTTTTTGTTAGGATTTCTATTAGTCATTCTTCAAAAGTAGGCATGCTAGCAATAAATTCTGCTAAATTTTCTTTATCTTGGACCACTTTTATTTCCATCTACTGCAAAAAGACGCTTCTATGAGGAGAGCATTTCAATCTACGTGTATAAAGATAAAAACTCAGGGGCAGTTCATTTGTATGTCCATTTAACAAGTCCCAGGTTCTCTCTCATAGGCTAGGGCCTATGACCTAGCCAGTCAGGTACTTTTGCCCTAGTTAACACTTGTGGAGTGGGCTTTAAATCTAATCAGAAAGTAGTTGGTTACTCCCTCAACACTGGTGCCTCTGTTGCATAAGTGGACATACCTTGCATTATTGTAGCTAGAAGAATTCACAGGTGAGTAAGACTGTTGAATTCCTTTCTCGACCTCTAACATAAACATCGCCTGTTGTTGCAGAGGGCCTGGGATTTCTCCGACTTCCCAGTCTTTTAACCAGAGAAGGTAGAGACTCCTTGTTTCCTTTTGCTTTTTTGGGGTTTTGATGGTGCTTTGGAATATAGGTCTCTCCAGAGACCAGTGTGTGAGGCAGTAGACAGTCCAGTAGAGTCACCCATGATCATTCCTTGGGTCAGAGGCTCTCTAGCATCTTGCCATCTTTCAGAGCTCTTATACATTTGCCTAGGTAATAATTTCCAGGGAATTTAGTTTTGTTTATCATAGGAAAAGGTGAAGGTGCTTCATCTTTTCCCAGATGTATGTTCCTTTTCAATCTGCCACTTGGTAAATCAAAACAACAACAAAACAAACAAACAAACAAAAATGTTCACTTTATGCTGAGTGATCTTTTGAGGAAGTATGGTATGGATCCATCTTAAAACATGCAAATTCTATGTCTGTTGTGAATAGAAAAGTACTTTAGACGTACACAATGTGTGTTCACCTGAGCACATGTATGTGAATCACATATATGCCTGGTGGTGATTTAAGGATAGTATTAATGTTTGCTTGGATTTTAAAATTACTTTATTATAATAAATGTCGATTTTTATAAGCTAAAAGTAAAGGTTGTCTTATCACTTAACTGGCTTTAAAAATACTATAATGACTAGAGAATTAAAAGCAATCACAGGGGGAGGGGTTTAATTCTGATGAGAAGTAGTTGGAGAGAGGGTGATATATTTGTGGTTTTTACGTCCTTGAAGAACTGTCTAAGTGAAGAGGATTAAACTTGTAATAGGTTTCATTCACAGGCATAATTCAGAATGGAGTTACAAATTACAGGGAGGGAACTTTTGCCTTAATTTAATAGAGAATTTATGTGAGACAAATTTGTTCATCAATGCGTTACCACTTGTCAAGTGTATTAAAGAGCTGTGTGTGGCAGAAAGTCCTTCAAGGTGACATTGTATCTGTTTTTCCAAGTGTATTCTTGCCTTTCTAATTATGTGGTGTAAGTGAGAATGTCACGCTGAATCTGACTGTGGGTTGGAAAACACATCCTCTTGCAGAAAGACTGAGAATGGGCACTCAGTATGGCTTCTTTGCTCTTTGTCCTTCCTTCGAATGGACCCCATACCTCCTCTCTCCTGCTTGGGATCTGATCTTCATTGAAGGGGTGATGGAAGTTACAGAAACCTTTTATTTTCTCCAGTCTTCCCATGGGAGAGGAAAAAAAAATCATCAAAATGTTGCTTACCACATCTTCTGGTTCCTATATTGTCCAAATCGTGATCCAGTTGCCAGCTAGATGGGAATTCTACCCATGAGCATCTTTAGGCAGCAGAGGAATATGACCCCATTCACTCTTCCCTGGTAGCCCCTTCCACGCTCTTAATAAATCTTACCTTCATCTGATAAAAACCAAACAACAACAACAAACACTATGTCCTGGATTTCATAGGAATGAGAAAGACCTAAGGTCTAGGCAATGGTATGCATAAATGCCAGGGACTTGGGTTCAAATGCTTATGCTCCAGCATGAAGTGCATGACCCTGGGATATCTACTGAAGTCTCTCCACAGACTTCACCTCTGGTGAATACCCTTGCTACATGGGCATTCAGGAGATGTTTGCTGAAGTAGTGAATTCATGCAGCCGTCTGACAAACACTGCCTGGTTTGTCGAAGTAGTTCTTAAATTGTGCTTGTGTAAACCTAGAGGAATGAGAAAGTGCTCCATGGTCCTTTGTAAAGAGAAAAAGGAGTTTCAACAAGAACTTTAGTGCTTTGCATAAATCAACACGCAGGTAAGACCCTGCAGCAGGCTGTCTGTCAGCTTTGGTGAGGAATTCTGGGTAGAGATTCAGCTTTTTATGTACTTCCCAAGGACGGCTTTAACCATACAATGTGCAGAGTTTTCCATTTTGTCTCTGAGCAGTTGAAAGTCTCCTAAGAGGGATAAAGTCAAGGCCACATTTCAGTATCAATAGAAAGAGCCACAGGCCTCCATCAGCACAGAACATGAAAGGACCTTTGAACTCACAGACTTTGCCTGAATCAAATAAAAGTATTGAGTACTTCAAGTACATATCAACCTTAAGAACACTTTATTTCTCAGGTTGAGCATAAAGTCTACTGGGGGCTCTGAGGGATGGAGCCAAAATGAGAGCTTGCCTATGAAGTAACCTGCAGGAGAATGTAAACAATCCCTGGCTGGGCTTTCTCTGCTTTGGGTTTTCATGACATCTAGCCTATATCCCGCCCCCCCCCCCAATTAAAAAAAATTAAAGCTAAGGTCTTCCTTTATAACCTATGATGACCTTGACCTCACTATATAACCCTGGCTGGCCTGGAATTTTAGGCAATCCTCCTGCTGGGATTACAATCATATACCACTACCCATAGGGTAGCTTTGTCTTTTTGTTTGTTTACCTGTTTAAAAAAACTTTTTGTGGGCACAATAAATGTGGGAAAGTGTTCGCAACGTAAACTCAGACATGACCAAGAGAGAGAACATTTATTCAGACCACAGCATAGTAGGCAAGCCTTATTCTCTCCCAACCTCTTCCCCATACCTTGGCTTGACTTCTAATACAGAAGATTAGTTTTCATTCTTTGGACCAGTGGAATAAATGCAGTTGTCGAATGTGTACTATATGGTGTTGGTCTTTTTTTCCTCTTTGTTCTTTTTGTGATATTTGTTGCAGTCTATAGAAACAGTATGTTCCTTTCTCATCTCCTTGTGTTCACTATCATATGAATGTATATGTGTTGGTTACTCTTACTGTGATCCTTAAATCATAGCAAAGGCATACATAGGGAGGGATCATCTGGGCTCATGGTTGGATGGTGGAGTTCTCACTTGTGTTGCAAAAGCCATGACAGTGGCCTGTGGCGATTGGTCCCATCCTGTGTTCAGTTAGGGAGCAGGAAGAGATGAGTGCTGGTTGGCTTCCTACTTTTGTGCAGAATGGGATCCCAATCCACCTTTAGGATGGATCTTCTCACTTCAGCCAACCCAGTGGAGGGCATTCCTCCCAGGTTTGCTCAGAGGTTTGCCTCTTGGGGACTCTAGATCCTGCTGAGTTCAGGTTCAGTGTTAACTATTGCAGCACCATAGTTGGCTATTCTAGTATTGAGGCACATTGGGGTCAAAGTGGGTGTGAATGGCCGGCACAAGTCCTTACACGGACAAGCTTGTGAGTTTCTGTTCAGGGCACAACTGTGGTGGAATTTCTGGATTCTGTGGTGGAATTTCTGGATTCTGAGACGTAATTATTTTGAACTGAGTTTGTTAAAGTGTTTTGCAAAGTGGTTGGACTAATTTGTACTCTGTCAGCAGAGTGAATGTTTCTGCTTTCTTGCAGCTCTGTGAAGCTTGAGGTAGTGTCATTTTTACATTAGACATTTGGATGCAGTATTATTTATGATTTTCACTCATGCTTCTCCGATGGCTAATGCATTTGAGCATTATATATAATACATATATATGTAACAAATATATAAGAATATATTTATTAGTCATTTGGAACTCCTCTTTTGTTTACTGCCTGCTTGATATTTTTCTAATTATTTTCTTGTTTTTTTTTCCCCTCTCTATATTTTTAAAAGTATATGTATGGATGTTTTGTCTGCATGTATGTCTGAGCACCACAGCATGCCTGGTGCTTGTAAAGGCCAGAAGAAGGCACTGGATTCTCTGCACCTGGAGTTACAGATAGTTGTGAGCCACCATGTAGGTGCTGAGAATTAAACCCAGGCTCTCTGGAAGAATAGCCTATGCTCTTAGTCATTAAGCAACCTCTCCAGCCCCATGCTTATCTTAAAGAAACGTTATATGTATATTCTTTAGATTTTCTGGATATGAGTCCATTATCAAATATATACATTTTAATATATGCATGTCAAATATTGAGAGAATGGCTATTTCTGAAAAAGGAAGGTAAGGAATTAGTTAATTTGAGGACATGAGATTTAAGTGAATCTTTAATATTTTATTTCTGAAAAACAACCCACAAAGAGATAATCAGAATAAAGGAACGAAATAGATATTCTGGAAACCATATATAAACATATCAATTCCAACAGTTCTCTCCTGCTCTTCAGTTTACCTTTTCATTCTCTTTTTAACATTTTGTTCTGAGCATAAATCCTCAGTCCAACTTTTCATTTTTTTCCTTTTTATTAGAGTTTTCTTTTTATCACTGCTCAGAAGTGTTTCCTCACTCTTTGGTAATAAATGTGTTCTCTTATGGTAGTTTTCCTCCTACAGTGCGATGGCTCTGTTTTCACATGTGTGTCTGCAATCTGTCAGGCATTGGCTTTTGGGTTTAGTACTAAGTGGGGCTTGTGTTTCACTTTGCCCCATCTGTTTATGGATACTCAACACATACACAGTGTTCTCTCCTTACGGCTGCAATGTCTCCAGGTAATCAAGTCATGGTATATCCGGGACCTTGATCTGTCCCTTTATTCTATTCTTCTCCCCTTGGGTTTATTTTAAGAAATAAAACACTAAAGATATCGTTAAATCTCATGTCCTCATATTAACTAATTCCTTCTCTTCTTTTTCAAGAACTATCCTTGCTTCTGATTTTTCAATCCCTTTGGAAATTCTATTTTTTACTCTACATGTGTATGCACCCATGAAAAAATACCTTTTTTAAATTTGATTTAAAATTTTTAGTTAGCAGTATCATGCAAGCAATAATTTTAATTTGAAGGTTTATTTAATATATTTTTTAGATAGAACCACATGGATACAAAACACTCTCTTGTAGTTGTTTCTATTTTAGTTCACATATTGAAATGATTGAATAAAGCACTTACTGCTTGTTTGGTTTTTGCTCTTAATGAGAAATTACTGTCTTTTAGCCTTTTCTTCAACTATTGCAAATTCTGCTGTATTAAAATTCTCTCCTGCATCTCTTCACATGAACTTCTAACCAGTCGTGGATAGAAATGCTGGGTTGAAGTATTGGCATTGACTTTATATTATAAACTGCTTTACAATTTAAGCATGCCAATTTCTGATTATCAGTCTAGGGTGGGGACTCCCCATTGTCACCTCTTCACCAATGCTTGTTTGTGTTATTATTATTAATTTTGTCCCAACCTGATGTATGTGAAATATGAAACTCTGTCATTGTTTTAAGTTGCATTTCCTTTGTTGAGTGAGAGTTAGCAAAATTTCTACATTTAGTAGCGATGAATGTTTCTTTACAAATTGCTTCTCTGAACATGTCTCTTGTCATCCCATCAAGTTTCTGTCGTCAATGGGAAGGTGTCAAATGATAAGCAAGGTTTGTTTAGAATTGTAGGTTTGTTATTTCCACAAGCACTTTTGTTTACAACTGAAGTTTGGAGACAACAGAAGAAGTTGTTATCTAAATACAACCATATCGATTATGGTGATTATGTGGTCTGAGGTATTTTTGCTGTTTTAGCTAAATTACTATATTTTGTGTTTTAAATATTTCTAATTACTTCTGTGCAACTTTTGAAAATCAGCCACCTTTGTCTTATAATTTCTATCTTTAACTTAAATGTTATTATCCCTTTATTCATTTGTTTGATCAAACTGAAGTATTTATTATCAACTCTTTGGCAGAGCATTTTGTGATATCAATGTCATCTGCAATTTGCTCATGTTCCATTAGCCATTTCTGTCATATATGCCAGTTTGTCAATTTCATACATGTGTCATTTTGTATTGCCAGTTCATTGTGCTATTATGTTACTCCCCTGTGCTATTATGTTACTCCCCTCTCCTTTAAAAATCCCTTCCCTAGCTGGGCGGTGGTGGTGCATGCCTTTTATCCCAGCACTCAGGAGGAAGAACCAGGCAGATCTCTGTGAGTTCCAGGCCAGCCTGGGCTACCAAGTGAGTCCCAGGAAAGGCGCAAAGCTACACAGAGAAACCCTGTCTCGAAAAACAAAAGAAAACAAAAAAATTCTTCCTCAGAGACATAGGACAGCAAAGTTGTTTGGTTAAGATGAATTTGAGCAACCTGTGCTGGTGATCATCAGTAAAGAGATATCAGTATCATGATGTCATTGTTTTTCTCTGTGGAGTAGTACTCCATTGTGTATATGTACCATATTTTCTTTATCCATTCTTCAGTTGAAGGGCATCTAGGTTGTTTCCAGATTCTGGCTATTACAAACAATGCTGATATGAACATAGCTGAGCAAATGCCCTTGTGGTATGATTGAGCATTCCTTGGGTATATGCCCAAGAGTGCTATAGCTGGGTCTTGGGGGAGATTGATTCCCAATTTTCTAAGGAAGCACCATATTGATTTCCAAAGTGGCTGTACAAGCTCACATTAGCTCACATTCCCACCAGCAGTGGAGGAGAGTTCCCTTGCTCCACATCCTCTTCAGCATAAGCTGTCTTCTGTGTTTTTGATCTTAGCCATTCTGACAGGTGTAAGGTGGTCTCTCAGAGTCATTTTGATTTGCATTTCCCACATACTTAGGGATGTTGAGCAATTCCTTAAATGTCTTTCAGCCATTTGAACTTCCTCTGTGGAGAATTCTCTGTTTAGTTCTATAGTCCATTTCTTAATAGGACTGTTGGGCATTTTGATGTCTAATTTCTTGAGTTCTTTATATATTCTGGATATCAGCCCTCTGTCAGATGTGGGGTTGGTGAAGACATTTTCCCATTCTGTAGGCTGTTACTTTGTCTTGTTGACCATGTCCTTTGCTCTACAAAAGCTTCTCAGTTTCAACAGGTTCCATTGATTGATTGTTTTCTCTCAGTGTCTGTGCTACTGGTGTTATGTTTAGAAAGTGATCTCCGGTGCCAATGCATTCAAGAATACTTCCTACTTTCTCTTCTATCAGGTTCAGAGTGACTGGAGTTATATTGAGGTCTTTGATCCACTTGGACTTAAGTTTTGTGCATGGTGACAGATATGGATCTATTTGCAGCCTTCTACACATTGACATCCAGTTATGTCAGTACCATTTGTTGAAGATGCTTTCTTTTTTCCATTGTACATTTTTGGCTTCTTTGTCAAAAATTATATGGATGGATCTAGAAAAAATCATCCTGAGTGAGGTAACCCAGACTCAGAAGGATGAACATGGTATATACTCACTCATAGGAGGATACTAGATGTAAAACAAAGATGACTAGACTGCTACACAACTCCAGGGAGGCTACCTAGAAAACAAGACCCTAGGAAAGACACAGGGATCGCCCAATGACAGAGAAATGGATGAGATCTACATGAACAACCTGGACAACAGTGGGAGTAATGAAGGGCAAGGTTTGAGGGAAAGAAAGCTTAGGGGAGCAGGAGATCCCAGCTGGATCAAGAACAGAAAGGGAGAACAAGGAATAACAGACCATGATAAATGAAGACCACATGAGAACAGGAATAGGCAGAATGCTGGAGAGGTCCCCTGAAATCCACAATGATACATCCTCTGTAGACTGCTGGCAATGGTCAAGAGAAAGCCTGATCTGACCTAGTCTGGTGATCAGATGGCCAAACACCCTAATGGTCATGCTGGAACTCTCATCCAATAACTGATGGAAGTGGATGCAGAGATCCTCAGCCAGGCCCCAGGTGGAGCTCCAGGAGTCCAATTGTCGAGAAAGAGGAGAGACTGTAAGAGCGTGAATTGTTGAGACCAAGATTGGAGAGGCACAGGGACAAATAGCCAAACGAATGGAAGCACATGGATTATGAACCAAAGGCTGTGGAGCCCCCAGCTGGATCAGGCCCTCTGGATAAGTGAGACAATTGAATAGCTTGAACTGTTTGGGAGGCACTCAGGCTGTGGGACCAGGACCTGTCCTTAGTGCATGAGCTGGCTGTTTGGAATCTTGGGCTTAGACAGGGACACTTTGCTCAGCCTGGAAAGAGGGGACTGGACCTGCCTGTACTGAATCCACCAGGTTTAAATGAATCCCCAGGGGAGTCTTGGCCCTGGAGGAGATGGGAATGGAGGGGAGGGGATGGGGGAAAGGTAGGAGTGGGGGCAGAATGGGGGAGGACAGGGGAATCCATGGCTGATATGTAAAATTAAAACACAAAGATAATTTAAAAAAAAGTTAAAAAAAAAAGAGACATCAGTATCACAGATGCCAGCAAAAACTAGCCTCTTGTTTGTACTTTACAGACCAGGGTAGCATAAGTGTAAAGATTTATTACATTGGTTTAATTTCAACCCAATCTTTTCATCCTTTTAGTGAACTATTTTTATTTTCAACAAAGGAAGTATAGAAAACAATTTTGTATCACATTGTCAATAATTAAAGCATCAGTGAATCTTCTTTATTTATCTACTCAGGCACTTTTTTATACTCCCCTTGTAACCCTAGGGTAGTTGTTCTCAACCTTCCTAATGCTGCAACACCTTAATACAGTTCCTCATGTTGCAGTGACCCCCACAACCATGAAATTATTTTTGTTGCTACTTCACAACTGTATTTTTGCTACTGTTATGCAACATAATGTATATGTCTGATATGTAGGCTATCTGATATGCAATCCCTGTGAAAGGGACATTTGACCCCCTAAGAAGTCTCAACACACAGGTTGAGAACTGCTGTCATCTAGGATGTTGAAATGTAAAACAAATGCTGCATCCATGCATATCCACCCTTGTCCATGCCTCCCTTATGGGGTGATTCAGTTAATATCTCTATGTCTTCTCATCTACAAGGAAATACTTAATTTGTATTCTATAGTCAGATTAAGGAAGAAACTCTCTGGAAGCATATTGCAAACTGAATAATGATTCAAGTATCCCTACTTAGAATCATTGTTGCTCTGTTCCACTCTGTCTTCATTTAGTATTATTGCTATATTTTTTCCAGGAAATCAGGGGCTTAGTTAATTAGCAGACCTTCTTGGCATAGAATTTTTCAACAACAATTTATGGAATGAATAAGTATTAGGTATCTTATTTATAGTGTCCTTGCTATTTTTGAATAAACTAAACTACATCTACGCTCTGACCCCCACCATCACTCTGTGTGTTGTGTGAGCATGTGCATGGCAGGCAAGCATGTGGGAGGCCAGGTGTCCTGTTCTATAATATCCCAGCACAATCCATTGAAACTGAGTCTCTCTGGAGTGAGGCAAGTCCCAGTGACCCTCCTGTCTCCATACTCCCCATCAATGGAGCTATAGGTCCATAGAAAATTAAGGTCCACAACCTTTTTTCTGTGAGTTCTGGGGATTTGAACTCATGTTCTTATGCTTGCAAAGCTTGTACTTTTTCTTTTTAACATTTTTTAAGATTTATTGCATGTATCTGCATGTTTTACTTTCATGTATGTAAGTGCACTATGTACATGACTGATACCCATGGAGGTCAGAAGAGAGTGTTGGAGTCCCTTGTAACTTAGTTATGGATGGTTGTGACCCACCATGTGGGTGCCAAGTCCTCTGCTCAGTAAACAAGTATTCTAAACCACTGAGCCATTTTTCCAGGCCCAGCAAAAAACCTTACTTAATGAGCAATCTCCCAGGCCCTGAATTGTATGTGTTATTTTGCCTCTACTCTGGTTATCTCCAGTCTTTCTTCTTCTTAGTGTCCACTACCTACTCTTCTACCTCTCAGCATCAGCTTATCAGAATCACAAAATTTTGCATTTGCTTCTCACATATTGAACCTATGGTGAAAGATTATCTTAACTTCTTCTCTCCTTGGTGAGGTCAGCATCTTTGGAACATTCCTATTTGTCAAGGCACAGAATCATGCTGCCTATCTCTTCATGACCCACTGCCAGCTCGCATCGTGAATTTGACTGGAGAGTTAAATATGGCAACTGTAACATTTAACTGTGTGAGAAAGGCGCTGTTATCAGTTGATCCCAGTGGATATATTTACTCTGCTCTTTCCAGCATGGTATTTATGCGTTCTAAGCCATTTCCAATTCTAGGATTTCACTGATGAGCGCTATCTTTTGCTGGCTCAGTAACCTTGATAATTACACTGAGTGTTAGCAGGCAATGCAACCAATGGCCTTTTTAAATCAGCACCGTATTCGTATATTGAATATTACTTAGAGTAGTGCTTATCTTTTATCTACAGTGAACTACAACTTCATAAATATTTACCTTATTGAAACAAATTGTCCATGCTAAACTAAATTCTATGATATGCTAATAAATTTACTGTAAATTCAGCATTTATTTATTCTTCCAGATGGAAAAATTGCTATGAAAGTCAGGAAACACTATTCACTGTTCCCCAAGCCTAATATAACGTTTCTTATGTCAATAATGTTGTCTTCATTTTCATTTGCTGAGGCATTTTCCTGAACCAAAAAAATATTCTTTATCTTGTCTTACCAAATACATCCACTCATCCTTCATGGTCCAAAACAAATGTCATCCCCTTCACACAATTTTCTCCTGTGCTTGAATTAATGCCATTTGTCCTTTGTGATAGTATAGGTTCCTTGTTAATTGTTTTAAAAAGCTTTTCTGTGACGAATATTTTTGAGCAACAGTGTCTAAGCAATTTGTATTAGCCTCATATACCACACATTTCAGCCACAGCATTGTACATCTTGAAGGTACCCACATGAGAAAGCTCAGAATATCCAAAGAGCAAGGACCTTGCAGTGATCACAGAGATTACAAGGTGGCTCACATTCCTTTTGTTTCCTATTGTTCTCAAGACAGTCCTTGGTTGGAATCTGCACTTATGGTCACTATACTGATCTGTAAACTATCTATTACGTGACTTTATTTTTTAAGCAGCTAGTTGCTGTGAAGTTATGTCATTCCATATGACCAAGTTTTTTATGACCTATGCTTGCTCAGCATTTTTAAAATCCCACACTATCAGTTATGGATAGCTCAGCACCATTGAAATAGTGGCTGTCTGCCTTAGCCCCTGATAGTAGTTTCTTTATCCTGTTGACAAAGTAAAGCTTTACAGTTTGTACATTGATCGTCTTACCCATCTATGCGAGTTGGAACCATTATCCCAATTTTTTCATGTCCTCTCTATTAAAGTTGGACTTCTCTATGTGATTTGTGACTCAAGTAGCATTTCTAGATCTGATACAAATAGTTCAACATATTTGTATGTTTTCACATCCAAACCCAGTAAAAGAAAGATGACCTGCAACTAACCTGGAGACATGGAAACACGAAAAGCAACATTTCATTTTTGAAACATTGAGGTTTTGAGATTGTCATACAACAAAATATTGACTAATACATCTTCCTGTTACGTCTTTGCTTAAAATGTTCACTAGGTTCTCCATGTTCAAAGAAACCCATAGAGCTGCTGTGGTCTGACCCCAGCCTCCCTCATCTTCAGACTATAGCTTCTTCTCAGTTCCTTAGACTCCACACCTTCCCTCCTACAACATGTCTTCTGATTTTTGCTGCTGGGTCTTTGCATATCTGTCCTATCAACCCTCATTTAAAGAAAAAAAAAACCAATTTACTTTTCATTTTCTTGTTCTTAGTTTAATAGTCAGTTACTCTAACACTTCTTGACTCAACCAAAATATCGAAGATATTTTATGATCAGTGATTATGGTTGGTTGCAGGTGCCCCTCTTTTGTAGGTCTGTTATGATCACCACAAGCTGAGTAGCTATTTGATTAGAGCATGTCTTCCTCAATGGTCTTGCTTACCAGGGGCAAAGGTCTGGCTGTTTTTGCTTACTCTTGCTGTTTTATTCCTTTTTGGCAGTGGGTATTCAATCTTGGTCCTTGTACGTGCTTAACAAATCCTGTACCACTGATCTGTATCACCCTTTTGCTCATTCTTTATCTCTAGTATGGAGCCTCATGCAGGCAGAGGCCAATAGATCAGTCAGTTGCTCAGTAGATCCAATAGATGAGTTATGTTTCCCGGCAGGCATCCTGTCTCATTCCTATCTTCATTCAGCCTTATTGTCTAGTAAAAAGATCAATAATGGATTTACCATGGATGGTTTTGAACAGTCCTTCAGCTAATAGGCTGGTTCCAAATGCCTCATTTACCTACACACATCAAATGATTGCCAAGCCCTGTAAATATATTATAGCTTAAATGGCCTTGCATGGTTGGGACTTGGAAAATACGTTCAAAAAAGTAAACATCTTAGATGCAGAATACTAGTCCTCTATTTGCTCACAAGAGAACTTCGGGTAAGTCATTTTGCTTAGGCTCAGTTTTCTCACTTGTTGGAAAAGAGCAAGTCACTTCTCAAGGCCATAGGAAGTATTTCAGGGATAGAATGCAGACAGAGGATGGTGGGCTGTGGAGTGCAGTCCAGGGTGGGCTATTTGCAGCGGTGGGGGAGTGTTATCCTCTTTCTAGGCCCTTCTCATCTCAGGAATGATTTTTGTTTTTTTAAATCTTTATAATTCATTTTTATCTTTATAAAATTGGCTCCTCTTTGCTTTTTTTTTTTTTTTTGAAAGGAAAATGAGCAACCTTGGTTCCCAAAGGATGGCTTTAGACTGAGAAGATATTGAAGGGAATGAGATGTGATGGATAGTGCAGGAAAGGTTCCGGAATGGAGCTGATTTATATCTGCTGCTGCTCTACCTGAAGAAAAGGCACTCCCAGAACCCCTGTGACTTCCCTGGCAAGTCCATCCTGATAGGTGCTTCCCAGTGGCTGCAGCTTCAGCCTCCCTGGATGCTTTTTAAAAAGCTTTTCCATCTTCTTTCCAAAGGACCGGGTACCCAGGACCAAAGTTGCTGCTGAACTTTTAATTATGGGAGATCCTTCTCCTTGGCAGTTACCACCCAAGCTTCCCCATTAATTAATCTTTAATGCAATCAATTGGCTGACTGTGAGATGACAAGGGAAGGAGGTAAACACTGTTCACAAATCGATTGAACTCTCATCTGACCCAGCATTTTGTTTTCAGAGTAGATGAAAACAATCAAAAGATTTTTGCTGGCCGGACTGTCAGTGCCTGGGTGATAAGATTATAGAACCCCAAATATTCTGGCAACCACCTCAGCTCGTGCACATTTTAACTGAAATGCCCTTGCCATAGTCATCTTTTGAATCTGGCCCACTGGCTTGTTGTAGATCAGGGATATGACCAGAAAGCCAGCAACACTCAGCTCCCTCCCCCCTTTCTCTCCTGTACTTTCGTTCATGTTGATTTTGTTGTTATGATATATTTAAACCAAAATACCTAAGAGATAACATTGGATCCTAAATATAATCCAGACAAAGACTTGTAAATACTCATCTAAATGGAGTCAGTGGTGAGCCCGTTGGTTGGGCTATATGCTGTCGCTCCAACCATGGTAGGGGTTTACTGTTATACACAGGAGTGGGGCCATGAAGGGGCAGCATTTCCTTGAAGCTCAGTAGAAAAGGAAATCCTTAGGACTTGCCCCAAGATTCTGAATCAAGAACTCAGGAGGAGCCCATGGTTTGGGTATAAAGGACTTGATAGTGCATTCTGATGCATGCCCATGTTTGAAAGCCACTGGAGGACTGCAAGCCTGGGTCTAGTTTGTGTGAGGGCTTTCCCTCACTTGGGGGTAGATTCTTGAAGGAAGGTGTAAGAGGTGACTTGCTGTGTGACGATTCTGTTTGTGTCCTTGATAAATGTGGGAAGCAAATTGCTCTTGTCGGAGAATGCCCATGTCATGTTGGTGTTGAGCAGCACCTGACCTCTGGTTGTAGAAATGATCACTTCAGCTTCTCCAATTCATGTGCCTAGTTTACTGAGATAACTAATTAGTGCTGGGAGACTAGTCTCTAAAGAAGGAGGAACAGAGGGTAAGCTACTCCACATAGAGACAATTTTTCAGTATTGAAAAATGGTACTTTGCTGAGGGATGGGGAGAGGGATGGCGTTAACACCAATCCTAGAAAACTGGGATGTTTCTAAGCCCGCTTGAGAGGCTATAGGGATGCTCTGAATGGCACTGTCCTGACTCATTAGAAGATGGGAAGGAACAGAGCTAGTGTTCTCTGGCCCGAGGACATCAACACCCATGTCTTCTGCCATGGAATCTTGTGGGTCCTTCTGTAAGACAGGGGACACAAAGTCTAATGAGACTTTTCCTTCCAATTTGGAAAGCCATCTCTAAGTTTTTCCTTAGGCTTGTTGAGCATCTTAACACTCAAATCTTTGCAGGCATGTCAAGACCCACAGCCAGCGTCACATTGGTAATCATAGAGCAGCCATCCTTAACCAGTGAGGATTTATATTTAGAGTGTAGCTCTCAACAGCCCAAGGCAGGAGCCACACACTTCTTGTTATTACAGGTTGATGATAGAGAAGCATGGGTATAGGAATTAACTTCAATATTTATTCATGTAACTTTCCAGGGATCCAAGGACTGGTGAGGTTGAGCACAGGGTGCCCTGTGACAGGATACTCAATAGGATAAATTGGTAGAGAATTAGATTAGATCTTCTTTGAAGACACACCTCTTATGCCTATTTTGCTTTCTATTGCTGCAATAAACCCCATGACCAAAAATAACTTGGGGAGGCAAGGGTTTGTTTAACCTTACAGTTTACAGTCCATCGTGCAGGGAAATCAGGGCAAGAACTCAAAGCCCCTAGAGGCAGGAATTGAAACAGAGGCCATGCAGGAACTCTGCTTACTAGCTTGCTCCCCATGGCTTGCTTTGCCTGCTTTTGTATACCACCCTGGACTACCTGCCCAGGTGCTGCATAACCCACAGTGTGCTGGGCCCTCCCACATCAACCATTAATTTAAAAAAAAAATGCCCCACAGACTTGTCCACAGGCCAATCTGATGGAGGCATTTTCTTAGTTGAGGTTTCCTCTTCCCAGATGATCCCGGCTTGTGTCAGGTGGACAAAACAAATAGCTTCTGTAAATTTAGACTCTTGATGTATCCCTTCCTCAATTCCCATTTTTTCTCAAATCCCTTCTTGTCTTCTTCCTTGTCCCCCCTTCCCTCCTTCTTTCATTCCATTCTTTCTTTCCTCCCCTCCCTTCCCTTCTCCTTCCTTCCCCCTCCCTCCCTCCCTCCCTCCCTCCCTCCCCTCCCTCCCTCCCTCCCCCTCCCTCCCTCCCTTCCTCCTCTCTCTCACCTAACGTATTACACAACTGCTCTATAGTCATGCTCCACCCTCCTCCTTAGCCCATCTCCTTCTTCTTTCTTCTTTCTATAACTACAAATGCCTTGCATAGATACAAATTGATATTGATGAGGTCTCTACATGAACTCCTTCCAGGAACATACACTGTTCCTGCTTTATATTTGCATATCTTATAAATACTTCTTCACAGAACATGAACACCCACTTAAAGGCATGAATCAAGTGATAGATGCTTTCATTAATGAAAAGGGAAAAGAAAATGTATTTTATGATAACCCATCCATATTACAGCAGCCATTACTTTGCAAAGCTCTACCACATTAACTTGTATAAATTAACTAGTATAAATATGAGAACAGTGTTCTCTATATGTATTGCCTTACAGTAGTGGGTGGTGGCTGTGAAGCTGGGGTGTTTGTTGTTCTATTGCCATCATGGCTGCCCTTGAGATGGAGAAGACTCAGGCTGATCAAGCTCTGGGTAACCAGAAGCAATTCTGGGAGAATTTATATTTAAGCTGTCAATAGAAAGCCCATCTCAGCAGCTGGGGGACTGTGGGATTCAGTTTTAACTGGAGTATTTATTTGGAGTGCTGCACTCTAGTGTTGAATATTCTCTACTTTCAGTGATGCTTGGTCCATTCACTGCAATAAGCTGAGTCCATCTGAGGCAGCAGCCCATGTACAACTCTGGAGGTCTCTTCATGGGAAAGTTTCCAAGGAGAAGGTTAGAGGGACAAATTACAACCGTCTCACCCCTGTGTTGGTTATTGGGCTACAAGGAATGCTTCTCACCTCCCTTCTGTACTACCAACTGTGACATCCTTCACCTCTGACAGCACCTCTCTGGCATAGTTTACCTTATGAGTGACTCAGACTAATCTCTGCATGATCAAAAACACTCTTACTATGGCCTTCCCAGGCCATGGATGTTTTTCTTGCCAACTTACTGTCAAAGTTGGGAAGGAAGGAATTCTAATGCTTCATAGTGCCACCCATGTACCCACAAAATTCCCTCTTACTTGCACACAATAACAATAGCACTCAGGTTTTCTGTGGATCGAAATTGATATCAGGAAGACAATAGATTCTCACCCCTCTCATTCATTTATTTCAACTTATCATACTTTGTATCTAGGTTCTATTAGGATCAGAAATATCAAGGACACAGCATCTACTCCTGATTATAATTCATTTATGGTCTCCTAAACTCCCATCTCAAATGAGAAAAAGATCAGAGCCAAGAATCATAGCCAACAGAGGAACTTCTTTTGCCTTTCTGCTCTCTTGGCCCCATGAACTTGAAGTGACAGGCCAGCAGTAAGAGCTTTTTCCCTCCCCCACCATGGGCATGTTCGTGTTCACACATACGTGTGTATGGATGTGTATTCACGTGTGTGTGTGTGTGTGTGTGTGTGTGTGTGTGTGTGTGTGTGTGCCTACATGCAGAGGCTATATGTTGACACTGGGTGACTTCCTATACTCAGGATTCAAGTCAATCCCAGTTAACATGGATTGCTGCATCTTCTAGAGTACATGAGATGCACCTTACCACTAAGAACTCATTGGAGTCCCTGGATGATGGTGCTGTTTGGGGAATTCAGCCATGGTTTCTGTAACCACAGATTCATCAGCAACAGTAGTTAGAAGAGCATCAGTGAGTCGGAGACTATGATTTGGGCTTATGCATAGCCTCTGCTCCTGCTTCATCGGTTTCTATCTATCTGCTGCTGTTATGCCTGTACTTGGGTGGTTGACGACTCACTGTGTGTTCTCCATAGGTTCGGGTCTTTGAATATTTGGTCCCTAACTTGTGGTGTTGTTGTGGAAGGTTATACAGGCTTTAGGAGGTGGAACATTGCTAGAGGACATGAATCACTGGAAATGGGCCTTGAGGATTGATAGCTAGGCCTCGGTTCCTGTGTGCACTCCACTTCTTAACTGCAGAGGCAACATGACCAGCTGCCTCAAGCTCATAGTAGCTATGTGGTCCCTTCATGACAGGTTGTATCATTTTGAATTGTGAGCCAAAAGGAATATCTCCGCACTTCGGTTGTTTCTCCTTAGATATTGGATCACAGAAATGAGAAAACTCAACAATGACCAACTAGCTGTCTTTAGGTAACTGTCATTCTGTCTGCTCGATTGTTTCCTGTCTTCCATGGTATGTGCCTCTGTTGAGCAACAGCATGCAATACAGAGATCCCCACACTTTGTGTCTAACCAGCAGATTTATTTGTATGGCTCTCTACAGATTTTCTTGTCCCTGGAAACTACTAACCAAGTAGACAAACCACTGGCCACTGCCATCATCTTCCTCTGAGGTACCCATAGTCTAAATCTCCGGGTCTTACTCTTTCCCAGTAGGCATCCAGAATTTAGTTTTAATCAGTTTCCCAGAGTTTATTTGCAACTTCTTGAGCTCCACTATAATCATAATTAATTCTGGGGCAGATCCTCAGGTTTTCCTGGCCTCTGGCTACAGCAGATGAGAATTTCTTTGTATGCTGCCAAGAGGCCCTTTGGCTCCCATGCTTGGCTATAAATTAGTAACTAATCATCATCAGCTTTGCCTTGTTTTTCTCAGATTCAGAAATAGAAAAGTCATACATTTCATTGTTCCTCTGATTGCTGTTTCTTTAGCAGTCTTCAAGGAACTACAGCAATATACTCACCCACCCACTCCCTTCTACCCAGTTTACACCAGGGAAAGTTTTTGCATCTCTTGCTATAGCATATAGGGAGTATATAGCACACACTTCTTCCATGCTGTCCCCGATGTGATCCTCACTGTCTGCCAGCCATCGAGAGGTAGAACTCCAAAATCCCATTAAATTTTTTCCACTAGGGCTGATCTTGGTAGCAATCTCATGTGATGGCCTCCCTAGGAAAGAGATTCTCTCCTAGTAGTCTGAAAATGTTCACTGGGGTCTTGTCTCAGTAACACTGTCTGTAAGTGAATGAAGGAGGCGAGATTGAGTGAGAAGGTGGCAGAGCTGTTAACTCCCCAGAGGGTGAACTATCCCACAGACAAGTTACTTACAAAGGCAATGACTGTCCAATAATTATATTTTCTCTACAAACAGAATATTTACATGGATTAGAAATTATAGAATGGCTACCATTTAACAACTGAAGTAGCCCTGTTTCCTTAGTGGAGGCTGGTTCCAAGCTGCCTTGTGGACCGCTGAAATCTGAAATCTCATGTAATATAGCACCCTATCTACATAATGTTTTCTCCCAAATGAACATACTTAGTTTAATTTATAAATTAATTATGACAGGAGATTAACAACAACAACCTTATCAAAATAATTAAATGAGATCATTATAAGAATGTAGCACAGTAAAATGATTTTGAAACTCATATTCCTGGAATTTTCTTTTGTTTCAAAATGCACCTGTGCGTGCGTGTATATGTGTGTACTTGCGCATGTGTGCACATGTGCATGGGTACATGCGAGCGTGTGTGTTCATGTGTATGAGTGCAAGTGCATGGATGCCATGTCATGCACATGTCGGTTAGATCAGGAGCCATTCCTAACCATCCACTCTGTCTGAGACAGGCTCTTGCTTTCCTCCTGTGCATGCCTGGCTGGCTTTGTCTGCAAACCTCTGAAGAATTCCCTGCTTTTGTTGCCCATCTCACCAGAGAAGTGCTGGAATGACAGATGTGAGCTACTACATCTAACTATGGCTGGGCTCTGGGAATACGACCTTAGGTCCTTATTCTGGCACAACAAACACTTGAACCACTGAGCCATTTCCCTAACCCATTTCTGGACTTTTCTAGTTAGATCAGGGTTGAAGCTCAGGAGCTGAAATTGCAAACGAACAAGCACAAGGGGAGGATTACTGCATCGTTGTGTGCACATGTGTGTGTGTGGTTCAGGTTTGTTATTGTTTTCATTTACAGGAATGGCAACCCATCCTTTGGACTTCAGTGGAAGTTAATCGCTTTGAATTCAAGTTTTTCTATTTACTTGTTTTTGCTTGTTGGGGAAGCCTCTCCAAGTTAATTATACTTAAGAGAATAATATGCTCCCAGCCTGGGATAATTAGGCAGTCTAATTAACCTTTTAAGAAAAGCAAAACATAGCTTTATAGTGGCTATATCCCCTTCATTAGGTGAGCTTGGCTCATCTTAACTGGCGTGTTTGACATTGCTGATTTGCATATCATTCCCCATGGTATCTAGTCCCATAACTTGTAATGAAAGCACATTTTAGAATACACTGGAGATTGACTTAATGGAATTGACTACATTGCAAGCAGAGATTCTTTTCTATGGGCTATGGTCTCATCTTCATGTTTGCTGCAAAGCATTTAAAGGTACAATTTAAAGCAGGGAAAGCTTTTTGAGTAATCATTTTTTAATAATTAGCTTAGGAATAATTTGGAAACTCTCCCTTGCAGCCCTTTAATAATGTAAAGTAAGCTAGTTCTAGAATACTTAATGGAAAGCAAACTCCTTGGAGATGGTGGGGAGTTAAGAGATCTCTAAGGATGGCTATTAATTATGGCCCAGAGACTTCTTTCTGTTATTAGGAAGCACAGCCATAAAGCAAGATAATGCCCCATTCAGATTTCATAGCACCTCTCCTGTTAGACATAAGGAAGTACAGCTAGCATAGAGCTGAGCTGCTGATTAAAACAGGCATCTCACACATGGAAGGGGGCTGTCTGTACCCGGTGGCTTTGACTCAATGAGGGAGTGTGCAACAGATACTTACAATCAAATAAACATACCACAGGCATACACATTCTAGAGTAAAATCAACTAAAATCAAGCTTCCCTGCAAGTCTGTATTCTCCTCTGCTGGTTTATCATAGGAAAAGATTCTACAGCATTGGTATAGGAATCGTTGTCTGGGACACCAGTTCTACCTCAGTGTGCACCTGCTTTCTTGTGTCAGGACTAAAGTACCCTCAGAAGCAATCCTTTTCTCTCCTCAGGCTTTTCCCATCCCATCCTACCCAATTATTCTTTCTCTGAATTCTCATAAAGATTAGCATTCAAGACACATTCTAAGTATGCGTGGCTGCTCTTGTCTTCCCAGCATGCTTCCTCTACATCTAGGTTTGTGACAGGGGCCAGTTTCTAGAAATCTGGTGCCATCCCATATCGTGCTCTCTTCCTTTTGTTTGCCCAAAGCAGGAGTCGATTCCGCAGCATGCCAAGGTGTTTCTGACCTCAACCCTGACTGCATCTCTGCTCTGCTCTACCTTACAGTCACAGGTGACTATCACAGCTGTTCTTATTCAGGGCTTGCTGTCCTAAGGAGGGCTTGCCTTGGTGTGAAATTCAGCAGCTAATGAGCAGGGGGCTTCCCATGGTGGAAGAGCAAGCAGCTGCTGTGGTTTCACAGTCTGTAACAACCAAAGATTTCTTCTTAGCTGTGAAGGGAAAAAAGTAGTAAGGGCCAGACCACCCTGCTTAACTCTTTCCCAGCTCTTTTAGAACAAAAGAGCTGCCAGTTTCTGTTGTGTGCACACTTCTCACATTTGCCTTCTTAAAGGGCGAGCTCTCCAAGGGAGCTTGTTGGGAATTAGATAATATTTGTACTTCCTTTCTTCTACTTAGTTGCATGCACTAAAGCCACACTATCAACTAATTAGGTGTTTGTTATTTGAAAAAGTTATAAGGAGTTTGCCAACAAGAGCATTGCCTCATCTCATTGCAGACACATCAGCTGCTGTACACGTGTGAAATGAAGTTGATTGGGCCGTGGCTTGTTCACCTGCCTGTTTTTATCTTTGGAACACATGCCTCATCATAGGAAGCATTTCTGTCTGCTATCAAGGGCTTACTGTAATGTATATGACACTGTCAGCATCTCTGATGGCCCTTTGAATGCACTGTTAGCTGGGATCATAGTCAGAGGTAATAGCCTGCAAGATTGATTCCAAGCAAGTGAAATTGGGTTGAAAATAATTCTAATCTTGGCTGTGAAGGATGGTTATGTTGAGGCTGGATGCAGATTTTCTGGGGGGAGAGAAGGGTTGTGAATGCAGGGAGCTGCTGTTACATCATCATCCACTGTAATACCACATCAGTCATATGTGGCCTAGATCAGAAAGAGTGGCTTAGGACAGAGATGAAAGGTCAAGTGAGGTCTGAGGAGATGGCTCAGTGGGCCAAATGCTGCCCTACAGTGTGGATACTCAGAAGATCTGAGTGTGGATACTCAGAACTGAGATAAAACCAGATGTGTAGTCCCAGCACTCCTATGGCAAGATAGAAAGTGGATATTTGAGGATCTCCAGCTACCTGGTAGTGTATAGTGGTGAACAAGGGCCTTGTCTTAAACAAGGTAGAAGATGAAGACTGACATGTGAGGCGGCCTGCTGACCTCCACATTCATACATTCATACTACACACACACACACACACACACACACACACACACACACACACACACACACACACACACTCACATGCACATACATTAAGTTTTAGAAATTAAATAAAATTGCGTATCTATCCATTACCATCAAAAAAGGGCAGGTGTTAATTTGAAGGCTCTCACAGAACTATAATTGTTTAAAGTCAAGCAAGTTTTTATCTTTGTGGGGTTTGCAAAGGAGAACGTATAAAGGGAGAAAGAAAACAATGTGAGATTGTAGATTAGTGTTCACATGTATATCCACTTTGGCTGCTTTTGTCTAACCCTTGCTGTCCTCCAGGTGCTGGGTATCTCACAGGAAGGTTTATGCTTTTCCCTGTGGTCTAGAGTCCATGGAAAGAAAGAAGGTTTTCTCTACTTTCCCCTACTTGCCTGGAATTTAGAGCCCACTGAAGAAGAACAACACAAAGCTAATCACACAGACAAACATCCAAGATGATTTAGAGTACCCGGTAAAGGCCAAATCAATATCAACCCAAAGAATACAATGATAAAATGTTATAAAATTAGACAATATGACAAAGAGAAAAACAGAGGGAAGTGGGGGAATGGATGCCATTTTCAGTAAGGTTATATCTGCAGAGCAGGAAACTACCTCTAAGATTTCTTTTGTCCATATCCTGCACATTTATGGAGCATAATCCGTTAAATGAAATAAGTGGGGCAAAGGTTTATATTGCTGAAGAGCCTTTGATTAACTGGTATGTCTTTTAAAAGATGAAAAACTCTTCTAACAAGTGCCTTTATTCTTTTTCTTCCAAGACGGAAAGTCACAAGAGATTGCAATAAATGCAAAGATATGAGCTGGGGTATTCCCAGGGGGATGTGATCATTTGTATAGCTAGTGAAGATACCTTTAGAAACATACGTTTATAACTGCAAAAATAGAGCAAGAGCTGAACCTAGGAGATTTGAAATGAATTGAACTCCCACACTCCAGCTGTGGAACTAGATGAGGTGTGAATGTGTTGCCATGGTCAACTTGTAAGGAAGAAATCACAGCTATTGAAATATTATCAGTTCTCAGTGCAGCCTGCTCACATGCAAATGTGTTAACATTAACATGAAAGCCTTTCACAGAACAGCAAAGCAATCTACAACTTCCCACAGTTGACATAATGTGGTCAGTGATTTTTCTCAGGCCAGTGAAGGAATGGCTCACACTTGAAAATCTTGATCATTCTCAAGGTGTGATATGGTGCTGCGTTTCAAGATACAGGCTTGTTCTGACTGTCTAGGGAGTCACATAATACCTATGTGTTGTAGACTATTATTTTAAGGTGGGTTACTTTCATTTATATTGCATTTGTTTAACTCTGTGAAGCTATATAACTTTGCCTGTCTAAAACACCTGATAGTCCAATGAAGAACTGAATGGCCAGTGACAAGGCAGGAGAAAGGACAGGTGGGGCTGGCAGGCAGACAGAATATATAGAAGGAGAAATCTGAGAAGAATGGAAGAAAAGAGATGGAGGAGTGAAAGAGGAAGAAGTTGCCAGAGAAGGAGGAGGACTCCAGGGGCCAGCCATCCAGCTACACAACAAACCACAGAGCAAGAATACTATTTACAGAAGTAAGAGAACAAGAAAGGTGAGAGGCAAAAGATGAATGGGATAATTTAAGTTAAGCTAAGGCCAGGCATTCATAATTAAGAATAAGCTTCCATGTATGATTTATTGGGAAGCTTGAAAGCAGGTCCCCCAAAGACCCAAAAAACAAAACCAAAACCAAAAAACAAACAAAAACAAAACAAACAATACCACCTATGTCTAATTATCAAAAATGTGTTATAGTATGTTCACAAATTCGACAAAAAAATGTCTTAATTATTAAGCAAAATGTGCACAACTCTGTTGTTAATTGACATGCTTTAAACATAATGAAATTTTAGTTTTGCATATATATATATATATATATATATATATATATATATATATATATAGGTTTTATTTTCAAGGCTGGTAATGTTTCACAAGCAATTGATTTATTTTGCAAATTATTTCTTAGTTGACATATGCAGCTGATGTAACTACTGAATTAATTTGTAAAAACAAAAATAATATCCTGCTGGGATAAATGCTTGAAACCAAAGAGGGGTAAGAAGTTGGACACCCAGCATCACTGGGAGATGATAACTCATTATGAGTTCTAAGACAGATGAGACAAGTTAATTGCTTTATCTTTCCTGTAGCTGGAGTTTTCCTCCAGTCCTGCCTGGCCCACGGTCAGGACACATCTCTCTCACCCAACAGTCCCGCAGCTGCTTAGACCTCACCAAGCAAACACACAGAGACTTATATTGCGTACACACTGTATGGCAGTGGCAGGCTTCTAGCTAGCTGTTCTTATATCTTAAATAAACCCATTTCTATTAGTCTATAAGTTGCCACGTGGCTTGTGGCTTACTGGTACCTTACATCTTGCTTGTCATGGTGGCGGCTGGCAGCGTCTCTCTGCCTCAGCCTTCCTGTTCCCAAAATTCTCTTCTCTGTACTGCCTATACTTCCTGCCTGGCTACCGGCCAATCAGCATTTTATTTATACAGAGCAATATCCACAGCACTTTCCCTTTCCTTTTTTTCAAAAAGGAAGGTTTTAACTTTCACATAATAAAATTACATGTAACAAAACAATTATCAACCAAGAATTACAGTTACAATATCTAGTCTATTTATAATATCTAGTCTATTTGGCAAAATTAAAGAGGATATCCTATCTATCCTATATGAAGATATCCTTCATATCCTATATGAAACCTGAGTCTAAGGTTTCATATCTAACTTATCTTTTATCATAACTAAAGAAAATTATAACTATCTAGTCTTCAACCACATCAAAGACCTCAGAAGGATATAATATTACCTGAAAAATGGGAGAAGGATGCAAGCAACTTTCAAGAGTCTTGCAACAGTAGACAGAGACAGCTGGCAGCCTGGACTGTCATCCAAAGTTCTTCTGTAAAGTTGGAACATCTGTCTTCAGCCCACAGGACTAGAGTCTCTCAGTCACTTCTCTCTGTGTCCTGTAGAATGTCTGTCAGTTTCCTCTGCGAAGCAGGAAACTGAAGGACCATTTTGCCAATCGAAGTTCAGTGGTCACCTTCCTATGGGTTCTGTATGTCCAGTCGATACATTTCTTCAAGCAGTCCAGGCAAGAACAGTTTCTCTCCTAAATGGCTATTTTTGTCAAGGTGAAGATAAACTCCATATGAAGTGTCTTCAATACCCATCCTCCTCTCTGAAGTAAATCTGGTGCCGCCAGGAGCAGACATGTCTCAAGGTCTAGAAAGTCTAAATTTTAAAAAATATTTTAAATGCCATATTCTGTAGGTCTTTGAAGTGTTTGACGATTATGTATCTATCTGAAATATATCTATGTATACCTAGAAAACTTAACTAACATGGCTACAAGTTTGACTATCATAGAAGACTAATTGTTCCATTACAATTTAAATGAGTTGTATAAACTTAATACCTTAAACAAGAGTAAAAATACACATACAGTATAACAAAATTAACTTTAAATTTGTATCAATAAACTAAAATCTATACCAATGTAAAACATTTCAAACAAGTTGTTGCTCTTTAAAAGTAGGTTCATTAATCTACCCTCTCATCCTGCTCTGTGTTTCTTATTTAATAAGACTGTTACATCTACACTTTCCTCTTTCCCAAGCACTCCTGCTTGTCAAAACTTTTCATGTTGTAGAGCAGTTCCTAAGTGATGTAAGTAACCCAAGGGCACTGACAACTCATAGGCAGTCCTTTCTCTTTAAATAATTACCATTATTATTGCTGTTTGTGCATGATGCAAATGGACATGCTTGTCATGGAGTGCTTGGGGAGGTCAAAGGACAACTTTGTGGAAGTGGTTTTCTTCTTCCCCCTTTATATGAGTTCCAGGGATCAAGCCCAGGCCACCAAAACTCTGGGCAAGCACCTTTACCCACCGAGTCATTTCACTGGCCTTATAGGCAGTCCTTTCTGTCAAGGGCATTGAACAGAAGATGTGGTAGGGCATTTTTGTATGGTATAAATAGTGTTAATTCGGTTTGAGTAGGTCTTTGAAGGTTATAAATTTTTGTCTGCAAATATTGACTGTTCAATTCTATGTGGGTAGAAAGGTCACTACACGTGTTAATAAATGTGTTTTGGAGTATATTTGTAAATAGGGAGCCTCCTAGAGAACAGACCATGGAGCCAAGGCACACTGTGTGTTCTGAGGAAGTGCTACTTGATTGGGCACTGTGCCAGAGGTAAGGCAACCTGGTACTGTAGTTACTAAGAAAGTTGAAAAGAATCAGCAGGGTACCTCACACACAAACACACACACACACACACACACACACAGAGAGAGAGAGAGAGAGAGAGAGAGAGAGAGAGAGAGAGAGAGAGAGAGAAAGACTTTTTTTTCATTTAAAGCTAAACAGGAAATTTCATGGTGATTTCTGGGGCGGGGAGGAAGAAAAGTGCTCCACAATGACTGGGATCTGGACAGCTTAGCCTGAGAGGTGCAGGCAGGGCCGTCTTTACTGGGGCATAAGCAACAACCACTGCCCTCAGTGCTTCTAGCTCAGGCTGCTTAATCAGGCTGTTACCTGAGATAGCCAGCGAGTGGGTGACTGGCTACCTTGGAATCCAGCCCCGAAGAGATGATGGCCACCTTCTGCTGCTGCTTAGCCTTTTTCTGCCACAAATCCAGCCCTCTTTGCTTCCCGCTCAGCCACTTATTTGATTTGCACAGCTTCTGTGAACTCCTGCCCAAAAGTTAGAAGTGTCAGGATGAACCAAGGCTGCTACTTGCTCAGTGAGGTCATCACTCACTTGCCCAGAGACCAGCCATCTCTGGGTCATCAGTCCTCCATCATCAAAGTGAGCCACTACTGACTAGAGGATCTCTGTGATGATGGGCAGCAGTGTCTGCTCATCACAGCCTCTCAGATGCTGGTGTAGATTCACAGAAGCTGGCTGGCAAGGGGCTGGAAGAGGATGTGCAGTGTGATGCTGACATCTGGCAAATCTTTGCTGCCAGTGATGACTAGTATCTTCCACAATGGAGAGCAGTGGTCAAAGGTACTTTGTTTCTAGACCTAAGCAAGGGATGAGACAGTGAGACCTTCCCCTACCATGATGTCCTGTATGTACTCTGAAGGCAGTCAAAGTTGGCAGTTAGTTTGGTGACCAAAATCCACACCATGAAATGGGGGAGTTTACCAGACCTCCTCCAATTGCTAAGGCAAGACCAATCGTGGCAATGGACTCACACACTTCAGCATCCATGATTCCTTCTGTTGGACCCACTCACACCTGCTTTCACTCAGACTGCACATCTAGATCTTCTTGTTGAACTGTCCTGTATAAGGAATAGTCTAGTCCAAAGGAAGCAGTGTGGGATGAAACAGGAAAGCACAGGGCTCCCTCAGAAGGGCTGAGCCTTGGGACATTTCTCATGGTGAAGATTCGTATTTAGCTTGATGGAACCAGATGGAACAAATTTAGGAAAGCATTCCTGAGCCAGAGAAAAGAACATAGAAAGCACAAGGGCATGCTGGTATGATGTGCCAAGCTAGTGCTGGAAGACTAAGGGTGTCATGCAAGAGTGAAATGATGAATCTTGAACTGTCAGAAGCCATGGCATACTTTGGGAACATTGACTAGAAAGCCAGGAGCTGGGGAGATGGCTCAGTCTGAAAATCACTTGCATTGTAAGCATGAGGACCTAAGTTCAGACAACTAGTGCCCACATAAAAAGCCAAACGTGGTAGCGGGTGCTTGTAACCCCATGACAGTGAGATGGGAAGTGGGCAAAGAGGTTTCCCTAAATGCTTGCTGGGTGGCTAGTATAATTACCTGGCAAAGCTCCAGGCCAGCAAGAGTCCCTGTCTACCTGTCTATCTTAAACAGAAAGTGAATAACTCTTGAGATTGCCCTGTGACACACACACACACACACACACACACACACACACACACACACACACACACACACGTGTTCACCCAGACATACACATGCACATACAGCAAACAGAAAAAAGAGAAGCTCCTGGATTCTGTGTGGAAAAGTCCCCAGCACGGGCTTCATAACTTTTCCATTTGGACCCCTTTTTGGACCCAGTGTTTTGTATGTGTGGCTCTAAGTACAGAGATATGAAAATAGGTGTACAAATCAAATGTATAATGATAATAAATCACACGGAAATTTATTTTAAAACAATTCATATAACTTCTGCAATTCATGAAAGAAGAAAACAAATTTGCATATGAGAAAGATGTATGTGCTTTTTTATTTCTACAAGAAGAATTAAATCTTGACCAAATATGTGCTACTGCAGGGCACACAGCATCTTCTTCTTTTTGTGAGTTTATTGACACCTTGATTTTATAATCATCAATGCTGAGACCTCTGCTTCACATAATCATGTAGTATAAAACAGCAGAAATATGTTTGTGGCCATTTTGAAACTTGCTGGAAATTCTGTTCTAACCCCAAGTCCCTCTGGTTTGCTTTCTGTTGTTGTGGTAAACACCACAAACAAAAGTAGCTGGAGGACATTTTGGCTTCCATTTCTGAAGTCACAGTCCATTATTAAGGGAAGTCAAAGACGGTCCTAATACATTGTAGGGACTTAGAGGCAGGAACTGAAGCAGAGACCCTTTGGGAATCATTTGCTGGCTTGCTCAGCTTACATTTTTTTATTCAGTCCAGGACCACCACCAGCCCAGGGATGGTGCCATTGACAAAGAGCTGGCCCCTCCTATGTCCATCATCAAGAAAATGTCCCACAGATGTGCCTACAAGCCAATCTGATGGAAGTATTTTTTCAATTGTGATTTTTTTTTCTTCTAAGTTGACACTAGCTTGTGTCAATTTAGTCTACAATTCAAATGGCAATTCTTAAAATCAGATTTTCAAACACAATTCAAAGGTATACTAAATTTGATACTTACAAACTGAGGAAAGAATATGGGAAGATATTCATTCTTTGTTTTCTTTATTCTATTACATTTCATTAAGAGCAAAAAACTTTGTACTCTGCACTTCATAACATGCAATAGTCTTGAATATGAGCCAAGATATCCAGGCAGTGTTTTGTAGCATTGCACAGCATGGTGGCATGGAAAACTGTAATTGTGCAAGTTGTATGTTCAGAACCAAGGCCTGCAACATGGATGGGTGATTCTGGAAATACCTCAGTTCATCACACATTTCCTTTACATTTAATTTTTGGTTGTTGAACAGTTTTCTTTTTGTTTATTTCCCCATGACCCCCTCCATTCAGTGACAAGAATCCATGCACAGTTGCAATCCATAGTTTAAGAATCTGGGCCCTGGAAAACACCACACTTCAGTATTCTGAGAAGCCAGGATGATTCATTAATATTAGCAAATATGTGGGCACATGCAAAAGAGACCTTGATTATCAGGCCCAGTGCTTCTCAATGCATTCATCTCAGAATGCACAGTTCATTCATTGCACACACCCCAGACATGAATGGAATTCATGAGCCTCCTACTAGGTAGCCTTCATATGCTCCATCAAGAATGAAAAATTAACCTCTTGGAATCATTCATTATGAAAATTGAGTAAAGAAATGATAATTAAATCTCCAAGTGATGGCTTGTTGAATTCTGTGGTAGGGAATGATTAATACCAGCTGGTCAAGGGCAGAGTAAGGGCTCCTAGCTCCCCAGAGGGGAGGCTCCACTTGGCCCCACCTGCTCACCTGTTCAATGGAGACTGTCCTTCAGGAGACACGGAAGGAATAATGGAACCCTGAGCCCAGCTGCTGGGGATGCTTTTTTTTTATTCCTCACAGTGTGGGTGGCCTCAGCATTCTTCTAGAGCTTCCAAAGATTCATTTTCTCTTTTTCACTTCTCATTCAGTAGCTCTCATTTGACGGACTGACTTCCTGTGTTTTGGAAAATCTGAAGTGTAACTTCTTCACGTGGAGAGCTGCGTAGCTCTAGTGGCTATGATCCCGAATATAAAAATAAAAGCAAAGACGTACAGGGTAGTCAAATCGATACAAGAGAATCACCTGTTTAATCTTCATTTTCTCTGCAATTACTCCCCACCTGGACCAAGGACTTTCATAAAGAAATGAATAGCCTGGCTATCTATTATTCCATAAATCCACAGGAGACAGTCCAGTTGAATAATGCCGTGGTCTTCTGTGGGCAGACTATAAAGGAGGAGGGAGAGGCATGCTCTAGTGAGAGGTGAGTCTCACTCCTCAGGCAATGTGTAGGAACAGAAGAAAGAAAGCACAGTTCGTGTTTACCACATCGCCCCATAGAAGGATCTCATTAGTCTCCCAGTAGACTTGACCTCTCCCACTTTTCCAATACACTTAGGCTGGGGTGTATGTTATAGCAACATTCTTTTTTTTCCCACAGAATTGTGAGACTTACAAGGAAATGGACACACTTAAAGTTGAATACAGCTGCATGTCACTTACTGCTGAAGCAAACAGAGAAAAAAAAATTAGTAGGTGATTTGTTTTATAAAATCATTCAGTGTACCCACAGGAACCTATACAAGATAGCCTGTGATACAAGCAGGGTGTATGACACACATATTGTGTATGAGTACAGTATGCTCATGGTTGGCGCCTATTGCTCCTAGGGCCATAATGAGTATAACAATGGAAGATTCTTCAGCACAACAGAAAATGATGTGACCAAGAAATGTAGTCAGTTAGATATGGGAGGATACTGAGGACAGGTTTACTTTTAAGAATAACAAATGTAGATGAAAAAGTAGTTTTGTTTTTTTCTGTTTCATAACTAGAAGTGCACATTAAAATGCAGCATTCCCTCCAAGTCTCCTTAAAGACACCTTTCACTGAACAGATGGCCAGGAGAGGTAGAGTGGAGCTTCCCTTCTGAGGAGCTGGGAGCCCTTACTTTGCCCTTGACCAGATGGCATTTATCATTTAGCACCAGGGGAGATGGCAAAGCAGTTGAAGTACTCACTGCACAAAGAAGAAGACCAGAGGAGCTCAAACCCCCAGAACCCAAGTAAAGGATGGGTAGGTGTCTTGGTTATTGTTCTATTGATGTGTAGATACCATAACCAAAGCAACTGTCTTAGTTAGGTTTTTTTTTTTTTTTTTTTTTTTTTTAAATTGCTGTGAAGAGACACCATGACCATGGCAACTCTTATAAATAAAACCATTTAACTGAGGTGGCTTGCTTATAGTTTCAGTTCAATATCATCAGGATGAGGAGCATGGTAGCATGGAGGCAGATGCTGTAGCTGCGAGTCCTACATCTTGACTCAGAGACAACAGGAAGTCAACTGATTCTCACACTGAGTGAAGCTTGAGAAAAGAGACCTCAAAGGCCGCCCCCACAGTGACACACTTCCTCCAACAAGGCCATACCTCCCAATAGTGCCACTCCCTTTGGGGGCCATTTTCTTTCAAACCACCACAGCAACTTAAAAACAGAGTTTATTAGGGGCTTACAGTTCCAGAGGATGAGTCCATTACCATCATGGCAGGGAACATGGGAGCAGAAAGGCAAGGCACTAGAGCAGTATCTGAGGACTTACATCTTAAGACACCAACATGAGCAGAGAGAGCTAACTGAAAATGATGTGGCCTTTTTTAAACCCAGAAGCCTGCCCCCAGTGACAAGGCCACACCTAATCCCCCCCGCAAAGAGTTCTATCAACTGGGAACCAAACATTCAAATATATGAGCTTACAAGGGCCATTCTCAACCAAACCACCACATTCTACTCCCTGGCTCCCATAAGCCTGTGGTCATATCATAATGCAAAATAGATTTAGTCCAATTTCAAAAGTCCCTGTCATCGGTCACAGTCCCAACACCATTTAAAAGTCCAGTCTCTTCTGAGGAAGATCTCTTAATTGTAACCTCATGAAAATCAAAAAGTAAATTACATACTTCCAACATACAATGGCACAGAATGTACAATACCATTTCAAAAGGGAGGAATGAGAACATAGTGAGAAAATACTGGACCAAAGTAAGACCCAAACTTACTAGCAGGGTAAACTTCAAATTCTCTAACTCTATGTCTGATGTCAAAAGACTTACATGGCACTACTCTCTCACTTTTGCTGACTGTAACACACTTCTCTCTCTCACACTGGTTCTATTCCTTTGTGCAGCTCTTTCTGACAGACATCCCACAGCTCTGGCACCTCCAGCATCCTGGGGGTTCCAACACAATCCTTCACTTTCACAGCTTTACACATAGCCTCTCAGGCCCTCATGCAGGGACTCCTCTCCACAAATCTGGCCTCAGTGGCTTCCCTTAGCCAGAGAGGAAGATTCCACAATGCTTTACTTCTGTATCTTTCATGGCTCTAAAGCCAGAACCATGTGACTGATGCTGCCAAGTTCCTTGCAGCTTGCTTTGGATGGAATCTGGCCCTCTCCTTGAATTACGTTTGCATAAGCTTAGTTGCATGGCAGCTCACTTGTGATCACAAACTCATGTCAAGACAGGATTCCTAGAGTAAGATGGCTAGGGAAACAAACAGTATTGGCAAGTTCAGGGTTTGGTTAAGAGACCTTGCCTCAAAGATTAAGGTGGAAGAACACCTGAGGAAGATTTCCTACACCAATCTCAGGTGCACGTGCGTGCACGCGCACACGCACGTGCGCACACACACACACACACACACACACACACACCTATATACACATGCTCACTCATATATATGAAAACACACATGCACATACACCACACACAAAGAATATGAAAATATGATAGCATAGTATGAGGATTAGAGTTGATTACCAAACTGACTGGCTATGGAATAACCTAGGAGACAGACAAGCCTCCAGGCATACCTGTGAGGAATTATCTACACTAGATTGGGGCGGGAAAAGTCACCCCAAAGGAAGGCACTGCCACTTCAAGGAGGAAGCTGACTGAGTGCTAGCAGTCAGCACTGCATCCTTCCTGAATATAGAAACAATGTGACTGGCTGCTTCAAGTACCTGTTGCCTTTCTTTCTCTACCATGCATGATTCACTTTATTCTCTAACCCCTTTCCAAGTGAATGCCTTCCTCCCTCCTTCCTTCTCTCCCTCACTTCTTCTTTCCTTCCTTTCTTCCTTCCCTCCCTTCCTTCTTCATAAGTTTATAGAGGGAAATTTCTCCAGTCCTGCCTGGTCCTGAGGTCCAGACAAATCTCTCCCATCCACAGTCCTGCAGCTGCTTATAAAATAATCACTTAGAGGCTTACATTAATTACCAACTGTATGGCCTATGGCTTCAACTTTTTGCTAGCTAGCTCTTTCATCTTAAATGAACTCATTCCTATGAATCTGTATGTTGCCACACGGCCATGACGTTATAGGTCTGTTGACATCTTGTTCCTTCAATGGCAGGCTCACATCTCCCTTGACTCCACCCTTCTTCCTTTCGTCTTCAGTTTGAACGTACCGCCTAACCTTATTCTGCCCTGCCATAGGCCAATGCAGCTTTATTTATTATCCAATGGGAGACACACATTTTTCACAGCATACAGAAAGATATCCCATGGCATAAATTGCCTTTGTTAGGGTATTTTATCATATCAACAGAAAAGTAGCTAAGATGTAGTAACCACATAAACCACTAACATGGTCACTCATTATCAAGTATTGTTTGCTGTATTACCATACAACCTGCAGTGTAGTTGTTTGCTAATACCAGCATTCCTACAGACACATAAAATATGTATAGTATCTGATATGCTATACAACAAACATTATGATAGCTACCATGTTATTAGCCAAAATGGTTTTTTTCAATCCCGCTACAGTCTAAGGAAACCACTTTTTGGTCTGTCATTGATTGACATGTCCATATGCAGCATGTAACTGTCAGTTGTTAGAATAGCTGTAAGAAAGCACCATAGGAAACGAACAGGTCTGTCTTCCAGCTCCTGGGGCCTGGAGTCTAAGAGCCATGGCCAGCACAGCTTTGTCTTTTTGTGTCCGTGGCTTTGGCATTGGGTAGAAGTTCCCTTTGCCTTTTCCCCCTCACTGCTTATCTTCTCCAAATTCTGAGATTTGGAAAATGAGGACTAGCAGAACCCTAGGTTTTAAAAATATATATACTTATGTTTAAAACAATGGTCACTAAGTGCTGTGGGAATAGGGGAAGGGCCAGAAGAAAAACACAAATTATTATCTCAAGAAAATCCTTAATTTGTGAGAAGTGAGCTTCAAGAATTACAAGGGCAGACAGATTTAATCAGGAGTCCCTACAAAAGCAATCAAGATCAAATGAACTGTAATTATGGTAATCAGTTCATGAACTTTCATGTCATGTTTCTAATTTCAAATATTATGAAGTCCTGTATAGTGAATCAATCTGTCATTGCAAAGATAATAAAATTTTCATGTGTGATGGGATGTGGTGGGTTTGAGGGAAAATTTGTCATTCTCTTTCGTCAGAGCTTCATCAGGGTCACCATTGAAAAATTTTTAATTAAAGGGAATGAATAGTATATGAATATATTTTTAAAAAATAATAGATTTCGTATAGCTAGTTACAACTCCCCTTTGAATTTCTCCATGAAGTCGACTTCCTCCAAGCGACTACTATCATCAAATTGAATCAGGTACCTTGGTTACAAAGACTCAGAGTGAGCTGCGCTTTCCTCTTGGTCTGTAGTTTTGTTTTGATTTTATGATGGTTTGAGTGTCTGAAGAGCAGTCTAGAACTGTAAGACTCAAGAGGTCAGAGAGGGTCTGTCACTTACCTGGCCCACCAGGTCGCCCTTAGCGTGGAATCCTCACTCCTCTTCCCTGTAGCCCATGGGCATTGCATGAATTGGCCTGGGTTACTGCTCTTCCTTTGCTTCTAAATCCCCAGCTTTTTTCCATCCCTGGCTGGCTCTGCTTGATGTTTTCTCTGCCTGAAGCACTTCCTCCTGATTTTGCCTGGCCATATTCCATGGGAAATGTCATCCAAATGTCACTTCTCCAGCTAGGCTTTCTCTGATTGAACATTCTAGAATGAGCTTCCATTCCATGGGCACCCTGTATTGCATTTCACCTCTCATTTTCCTTTGTGTACCTGCCACTGTGTGAATTGTCTTTCTTAATACATATCGATGTCTAACAAGTATGTGCATTTGCTACTTATTACCTGTGGTGTCTCCAAGATACAAGGATTCTAAGTACAGACTTCTGTTTAATGTAGATTATTTACTTCCATGTCATCAAAGACTAAATGGAGCCTTATTTCACAGGCATGATGTCAATATGTGTCATATGAATGTTATAAGATCAATAGATGTTCAAATTTACATTTTAACAAATTCAGCAATTAATCAAACACATTTTATTTTAAAAGGATTGTTCAGGTCAGTATTTTTCATTTGTAGTCCCGGAGTTTGGGCTTGCATAAAGGAAGGTCTTTGGCTATTATTGTTGTTGTTGAGATGGGGTCTTCCTCCTTGACTTTTACTTCACAATCTCTCTCTTATTTTTGCATATTTATCATAGGTCTTTCACCACTGAAGCAAGCAAGGAAGGTCTCCTACAAATGACTTTCCCCTTTATGTTTACTTTTAAGAGCAAACAACACTCCTTGAGAAGATAAACCCCATTCATATGTAGGCAAGAGGCACTGGACCAAAGTGTTCCTCAGTCCCTTAGTTCCTGATAAGGCAGGGGCCTCATATGGCTCCTGATTTCCTAACTGAAATTTGTCCCTAATAGTTCTTTCCTTAGAGCCAGAGATATGGCTCAGTGGTTTAGAGCACTTGCTGGTCCTTCAGACAACCTCAGTTTGATTGCTAGTACCCACATTAGTCAGCTCATACAGTTAACACCTGTAACTCCAGATCCAGGGAATCTGATGCCCTCTCCTGGTCTCCTTGGGCACCTACACACATGCGCGCGCGCGCGCGCGCGCGCGCGCGCACACACACACACACACAAGTTATGTCCTTGAGAAAAATCTACTACAAGTCATTGTTTCTAGAATTTATCCTCACATATCTGTGAGAGGAATCAATGATTGAAATAATTTCCTTTGGGACTATACAATTGTTCCAAATGGATTCACTATGAATATAGTTTTTATAATGCATAGAGCAATGCTTTTCTTTCATAATGGGTGGAGATACTTGCTCTTCAGTTGGAGACATGGTCCTGCCTTGACTCTAGGACAGGTCCTCTTTATAAAGTGTAGAGATTTAAAGACCCCCAAGCAAAGTCAGACTTTTCATATGGATTCTTTTAATATGTTCATGTCTGTAATGGTGCCTTCAACAATTTAATTACTTTGCTGTGTGTGCTGTTAACAACTTATCATTTGACATCATAGAAACTTCTGAGGTTGGCACTTGCAGGAACCTCTCTTGATAGCCTCTCATAGTACACAAGTCTCTTGTTCCATGGCTCTCTCTCTTTATTTCCATAATAGCAATTCTGTAACTATTCTGTTTTTTCATTCTCAATGAATTAGATTTTCATTTTATTGGCACCATTTCAATAAAAACAATGACATACAGTTGATGTATATGACCCTTCTGAATCTCTGACTAAAACTTCCTTAAAGTGACTTACAGCTCTATTTTCATCTTATAATGCATGTGGCCAGTCTCAGGAGTTGGAGCTGTTGATCTGCCACTTTAAAGATATTGAGACATAATTTTGTGCACTATGGAAAGAGAGGTCTGAATTTTTTCCTGGGTCCTAAGAAGCAGTTTCTAATTTTCTGAAATTTCCTGGGTAATAAGGTAAGTTTTCTTATTCCTGTTGAGGTCTTTGGAGCACACCTGCTTGCTTATGTTGAGGGGAAGACTCCCATATGTTCTGAGATCATGGAAAGATACAAATGCATCTCTGCATTTCTTTTCCCTTTTTAATTTTATTTTTTTGTGACAGGTTCTCACTACACATCTCTGGCTGTCCTGGAACTTGTTATGTAGAGCAGGCTGGCCTCAAATACACAGAAATCTGCCTGCCTCTGCCTCTCAAGTACTGGGATTAAAGGCCCAGCAGCATATATTAATAGACGAGGGTTCTAATTGCTTACCATTCCACCAATACTTGTCATTGTCTGCCTTGACAACTTTAGCCACTGAGGCAGGACTGAAGTGGTATCTTTGTGGTTTGGGTTTGGATTTCTTTGGTGACTAGTAACATTAAACATTTCTTCAAGTGCTTCTGGCCACATGTATACTTTTTTTTTTGTAGAAATGCCTATGGAATTTTTTTTTTTTTTTGCCTATATTTCATTGAGTACTTGTTTTTCTCTTGTTGAGTTATAAAGAACTTTTGACCCATCTATCTGGAGCGAAACCATTATGATATATAGGATTTGTAAATGTTTTCACATTATATGGATTATGTTTTCACTTTCTTGATAATCTTCATGGAAACACAACTTCTAAAATTTGATGGAGTCAAATATATGCATATATAAACATGCATCATTTAATAGCAAGAATATAGTCTGAGAAATGCATTTTGAGGTGATTTCACCATTATGGAAAAATCATAAGATGTATGTGTACAAACTGAGATGGCTCTAAGATACTTCATGATGGAATTTCAAATTGTCATGTGTACATTTTGATGATGAGCAAATATTGTTGTGTGGCACATGACTGTTATAACTTATGCTTTCCTTGTCACAGCTAAGGACACATTGCCTGGGCTAAGTCATTAAAAATTCTCTTATATTTTTCTAAGTTTTCATAGTTCCAGGTATGATATAAGATCCATTTTGAGGTAGTTTTCCTATATGGTATGAGAAGAGGTTCCAAGTCATTCTAGCTTAAATTTTAACTAGTTAACTTTAATTGGTAAATACAATTGCACATACTTGTGCAAGGTATTATGAAATAGTATACATTGTAAAATGATGTAGCTAAAGTTTTCCTGTGCCTGCCCGGCTCCTGAGGCCCTGCGGTCAGGACAAATCTCTCTTACCTGCTGGTCTCCCAAGTAAACACACAGAGGCTTATATTAATTAAAATTGCTTAGCCATTAGCTAAGGCCTCCTACTGACTAGCTCTTATACTTAAACTCATCCCATTTCTGTGAATCTATATTTTGCCACATGTTCTGTGGCTTTACCTGTGTGCCATTACATGCAACTTGCTGGATGGCGGGTGGGCTGCCATCTCTCGACTTGGCTTTCCTCTTCCCAGAATTCTCCTTGACTGCTTATCCTGCCTATATTTCCTGCCTGGCTACTGGCCAATCAGTGTTTTATTAAACCAGTGTACAAAAGTATTATTCCACAGCATTCCCCCTTTTTTGTTTAATTAAAAAGGAAAGTTTTAACTTTAACATAGTAAAATTATATATAACAAAACAGTTATCAAACAAGAATTACATTTACAATATCTAGTTTATATTTGGCAAATTCAAAGAAAATATTCTACTTATCCTATATTTGTGAGCTTAAGGTTTCATATATAACTTATCTTTTATCATAACTAAGAAAAACCATAATTATAACTATCTAGTCTTCAACTACATCAAAGACTTCAGAAGGATATAATATTACCTAAGTAAATAGGAAGAGCATTGTAAGCACCTTCCAAAAGATCTAGAATGACAGAGACAGCTGTTTACCTGGACAGTCATCCAAAGTTCCTCTGTAATGTTGGGGGCATCCATCCATCTTTAGCCCATAGGGCCTAGAGTCTTTCAGTCACATTTTTCTGTGTCCTAAAGAATGTTTGGCAGTTTCTTATGTGAAGCAGGAACCTGACAGATCATCTCGTCTTGCAAAGTTGAGTGGTCATCTTCTTATGGGTCCTGCATGTCCATTTGATACAACATTTTGTCAAACAGTTCAGGCAAGAACAGTTTCTTGCACAAATGGCTATTTTTGCCAGGAAGAAGATAAACTCCATATGGAGTGTCTTTCACGCCCATCCTCCTCTCTAAAGTAAATCAGTGCTGCCAGGAGCAGATGTGTCTTGTTGTCCAGAAAGTCTAAGTTTTTAAAACATTTTAAATGCCATATTCTGTAGGTCTTTGAAATATTTGAAGATTATCTACCTAATTGAATTATATCTATGTATACCTAGAAAACTTAACATGACTATAAGTTTGACTATCATAGAAGACTAATTATAGATCTGTATTTCTTAATTATCCACTATAATTTAAATTAGTTAAACATAATACCTTAAGTTATAGTAGAAATATATATTATAACAAAATAAACTCTAAATTTATATCAATAAACTAAAATCTATACCAATGTAAAACATTTTTAAACAAGTTGCTCTTTAAAAGTAGATTCAGTATCCTACCTTTTTATCCTATCATAACTATATCAGAATGGATAAAGACAGCTAACATTTGCATTGTTTCACATATTTATTATTTTTTGTGGTATGCCCTTTCAGCAATTCCAAGGTCATAACATATAATTATCAGCTACGTTCACTATAGCAAACATCATATATTTTTGAGATCTAGTTGTCTTAGCACCATTTGTTGAAAAGCATGTTTCCTTTACTAGCTCATCCTACCACACTTTTCAAAAATGATTTTACTGAACATCCAATTCCCTTAACATGTTCACTAATAATAAATAAAGATGAGTATTTGTTTCTGTATTTCTGAATTCTGCAAATTCTTTAATACTGATGTATATATCGACCTTATTCTAGTACCATGCTAAACTGATTACCTTAGCTTCATAGTAGCTTTCTAAGCAGGGATGTGTGAATTCTCCATTTTTGTTTCTTTTTTTTTCAAGAACATGTTACTTATTTTGTATCTGTGAATTTCCAAAAGGCTTTTAGAAATAACTTGCCAAATTTTGAAAAATGTTTCTGTATATCCTGAATTGGAAGATCAATATGAAAATTATTGCTATCTTAGTAATATTAAGGATTGTTTGAACTGAGCTTACTCCACAGTAGAATGATTTCCTAGCATGAGGCCATGTTTAATCCCTGGCCTTAGTATCAACCAGCAACAACAGCAGCTGCCACAATAATAATAATAATAATAATAATAATAATAATAATAATAAAACATTAAGTTGTCTGATCTTTGATTATGGAGTTTCACCTTACCTGTTTAATTCTTTTGAAATTTCTTTTTAAAATGTTTTGTGGTTTTCAGAGTATACATCTTGTTGAATTTATTCTTAAAGATTATGTTCCTAATCATGTCATTAATAGAATGTTTCTCTTAATTTTATTTTAAAGTTATGTGTTGCCTGAATATAAAAATATGACTATTTTTGTAATTTATTTTTATAACCTTAGTGGAGAAAAAAAAGCCCTTTCCCCTTTCCACCAGTGTCTGAGGCATGTGGAAGAGCTGGCTTTGTGGTCATAAGTGTGGGAGAGCTATCGCTTATCCCCACCAGGTGCAAAACTTGGTTAAGCAGGCCCTTCACCTCATCAGGGCAGCACAATTGAGCCACCACTGTTAGCACAAAAACTGTGATGATGGCAGAGCTGTCCCCATTACCCAACTGTCTTGTGGGGAGAGGGGAATGGGAGGAGTGCCACCTCCATCAACTCATCAATGCTGGAGGCAGATGAGAGAGATGGTCCTAAGAGTGGGAGAGCCATCCTGACCTCCACCAGCTGCAATACCCAAGAGAGCAGGCCCTGCACTTTGCAGGAACAGCACAATATAGCCAAGTGTAGGTGAGCCAGCCCCAAAACTGTGACCATGAGAGAGCTGTCTTCATTTCCCACCTGGTGGATCAACTTTACAGCTGCCCAGGCCCAGACCCATGGTTATGACTTGGCCCGCCCCAACATCCACCCCATCTATGATCTGCTGGAGCATATGAAGGGACTTGACCTGCAGACCCAAAGCTGCAGGATCTCTACAACACAGGGCGCCAGTGGGATGTCCAGGAAGACTCCTAGTCGTGGCCAGCATTGCATGTGTAGTGGAGACCAGGAGCCTAGAACTAGACCAATGACTTTTGGCAAAGAACACTTCCAAGTAGAGATGTATGGACGAAGGGGTATACAACATGACTTGTTGAGTCACACTGCAGTTTCCACAATAAGATTTTAATTCCACCCCTGTTTTAATTTTTCTCATTTTATTTTCTCCATTTTTTCCTCTTGAATTTTGTGGTGGTGTAGGGGTGGAGGGCGGATGTGAATGGACCGGGAATGAATGGGATCAAGATACATGATGTGAAAAACTCTTAGAATAAATAAATTTTATTTAAAAACCAAACCAAACCAAACCGACTGCATGCTTGATAGAGTCTTAGTATAATTTGCATTTAACAGAAAGACCTATGAATGATAGCGCTTAACCCCCAAATTTGAGAGTGAAATAGGACTGTAAAGACTCCTCCACATGATTCCACAACTATCAGAAGGGTTTAACATCATCAATAGTTGTACTTTTGCCAAAGATGTATTTATTTTTTAAGGAGATTATCTATCAGTTTTGGAACTATGCAGTGTTAAAAAACTGTTTGTGACTTAGAAATATGACAACTATTAACTCTGTACCTATAGACTTTCCTTCTATATACCTAGAAGTTCATCATCTACCTGAAGTGATTGCAGTGGTGAATACGCTTACCTACTTTTGTTATGTTGAAAAATCACAAGCAATAGACAATTTCTTCATAAATGTGGGAGTTTTAAAAAGAAAATGCTTGTAGATATATGCATGGCAGATGTTTCTGGCCAGACAGTTGATTAATTCGTTCTATTTAGATAAAAATCTTAATACCTTTCAGCAAAAATGAATTAGCATTTGAAGAAAAACTTGAAAGGGAAATTATCTTCATTAACTTTTTGAAACGAAAGGCAGATCATTGCTTGATTAGATCTTTCATACAGTCTAAAATTATTAGGACTAATTTAAATTTTCTCTCCCCATCAGTGTATCAGTGCTCTAAGCCTAAATGTGGCATAATTTTAAATAAGAAATAAAGAAACTGCATTATTCAACCAGACAGCACCTTATGTTATGAGGCACCGAGAAATGCTATTGAGAACTTACAAATGTGAGCCCCTCCGAGAGTTACAATTGTAAAAACACAGAGGTGAAAAAATACTCAGCAAAACACACACACACAAAAACGAGTCTCAAGGATGTGGGGATATCCTGAAGGACACTCAAGTCTTTCTGAAAAGTCGTCTCCGAGAGGCATCCAGGATGTGTGTAAGCACACTTCATCATTTGAAATCTCATTACTTGTGCATCCTCTAGAGAAATCCTGTGAAAGTAGATGTCCCAGTCACAAAACCTCAGACTAGGGAGCACTCCAGGTCATTGCTAGCATGAAGTGTCTACAGCTAGCAGTGTCACAGTCAAGCAGATTCAGGCATTTGAGAAGTAACTCTGAAATTTCCCTGACATTATTTGTTTAAATTTCAGGTTTGCCAAGCAGCACAATTTCCCATTTAATATTTTATCCTTGTAATAAGGAGAGGGATTTGTGAGTCTGGGAACGATGGTGCTTCTGTCCCCCTAACAGGTTGGATGCTGTGTCCTGGAATGGTGTACATGGTGAAAGCTTGGTCCCCAGAGTAATGTTATTTTGAGGTAGTTGAAAGTTTAAGAGGCGGGGCTTAGTGGCTCATTCTTACATCATGGGGTGAGAGAATCTCTTCAAGGATAATGGTGTGAGCCTCCTTTTTCTCTCTTTCCTTGACAGGGTGGTTTGAAGGAGACATGTCTTCCATATTTTCATGTACTTGAACCCTTGGTTCTGGTTTGGGGAGGAGAGGTTATGAAATATTTAGGAAGTGGGGCCTTGCTGGAGGAAGTATGTCACTAGGCTTGGGCTTTGAGAGTTTGTAAGTTTCCTGCCACTTCCTATTCTTTCTGCTTCCTGTGTGTAGATGAAATGTGAGTGTCTAGCTTCCCGCTGAAATCTATTCTTCTGGAACCATAAAGCGAAACAACCCCTTTCTTCCCTAAGTTACTTTTGGCCATTGTATTCTATCACAGCAACAAAAAGTAACTAATATACTTGGGCTTCAGCTATGGCCAGGGCTTCTTACACTTGTGTCTCCCATTATGTGTTACATCCACTGCCCTCATCAGAGGTCAAACTGATAAGACTGCATTTATTGGGGATTTTTCAGCCTGCCAAACAGTGAGATAAACAAACCTGACTTCTTTTTAAACTAGCTTTAGCAAATATTTTGTTGTGGTAATACAAAGCTGACTACTATGTTGGAATTCTGTTTAAATATGGCTTTGTTCCTGAGAGAGGGAATCATTCTTGATGTTCCAACAGAGTCTACCTGATAATTAGATTTTAGAATTCACCTTTCATGTTCTGTCAGAGCCATTGCCTGGCCTTTACTAAGTGATACTTGATCTCATTTTGTTCAACTGAAATTTATATCAAAGCAGAGGATCCTGCCAGACAAAAATTGAGTGGCTAGGAAAATTCGCCCTCTGTGCTTCTAACTTAGCAGATCCAGAGCTGGTTCACTTTCTCACCTAACAGTGCACATCTGTCAGTTATCAACATCTTTTGGGAAGGATGCTTAAGTGGTGCTTATGAAGGTGTCCATGATTGCTAACATCTTGCAGTATTGCCTGGACATATTTATATTGTGTTATAGCTTGAGATGAATGATCTCAGCACTTTAAAGGTCATCAAGCTGTGTGGGGTGTGGTGGACATTTAGAGAGGACACCTCTATCCATTATGATGCACCATCTGATTCACGGGACAGTGGCATTTTCTTTGCCCTCTCCTTGGCCTTTGGCAGTTGGTGTTTTATACATTCTGACAGTGGGATGTGAGCAGAAATAATCCATATTCTTTCTAAGTCAAAGCATTTTAAACCAGGTCAGGATCTCACAGCTCTCTCCTTTTTTTTTTTTTATGAGTGAAAGAGGTTTTTTTTACATTTATCTGATAAAAATAATGGTTTTCCCAACTGTCTAGATCTCTGAGAGATTGCATGGAACACCCCTAGATGTTTGTATGTGTGAACTTTCTCAGTATGGACCTTGAAGAGAAATAGACAATTCTTATATTATTTTCTACTGAGAAGTCAGTTACATGTTATCATTGCAGAACAAAGCAAGTTAAGTCTAATAAAATTATATAATATATATGATAACATATGAGTCATGTAGGTAATTATAAATTACGTTTTACAATATTACTAAAGGAAAAAAGCAATATCAAATGAACTTTAACAGCAGATAGTATTTAAACTAACATATCTGGGGATGGATAGATAGCTCAGTGGTTAAGAGAACTTGCTGCTTTCCAAAGAAACCAGGTTCAATTTCCCAGCTCATATCAATCCATAACTCCAGTTCCTGGGATCCTATGCTCTCTTCTGGCCTTCATAGGCACCAGGCATGCATGTGGTACACATATTTATACACAGGCAAAACACAAAAATCTCAAAAAAGAAACAAAAATAAAATGTTTAAACTAACATATCCAAAGTCTTCCAAGTTAAACATGAAATCAATATAAAAGTTGTTAATAAAACATCTCTTATACTTTTCACTGTGCTAGGTCTCTGAACCACATTGTATTGTATTCTTATAACACATCTCTTCAGACCAGCCACATTCTAGCCATCCATACTGAACAACTGTCTGCTTTGGTGTTGCTGCTTAGGGCAATATGATTTTCTAGTGTCAATAAATATGTGACTTAAGAAGGAAGAAAATTATAAATACATTATGTTTCAGGGTGGCAGGATTGTTACCCTGTATGAACATGAAAGACAACTTGTTTTATTTGCTGAAAATTCTTGATTTGTCTTCTTTCCAATGGGAGGCATAACACTGCATTTGCTGTGTTAATCAAAAACCATGGCTCATCTGATGGCTTCCTGAATTGCACAGCATGATGTAATATGAGTGTATATGAAACACTTCCTGGGTGCATGAGGCAGCCACACAGTGCTTTTATACATTGATGTGTTAGGCTATTTTCTCTGCAGGGAAGACAGCCAGGTAATAACATACAATTTATCCAGGCATCTCCCTGGCTATTGAGTCTTTACCCATCTGTTCTCTAGAGTTTAAAAGAAATGAAAAGAAGTGAAGAGATAGAAATGCTTGAAACACTACTTTCAATTTAGTTTAATATGTGTGTCTTGCTCCTTGGTTCAGATTTCCTCAGAAGCCTACCCCAAGACATCATTTAATATAAATAGTTCATTTGGGCTGCCCAGAATCAGAGTGCGAGGCAGGGAAGGCAAAGTGGTGAATAGACTGCACCCTGTGAAGTCAGTAGCCACTGTGGACCACTGGTATTTCATTCAGAGAGTAAGGAAATGGTGTTGAACAAGGCTGGGAATTGTTGCAGCTGAAGCAGAGAGGTAGAGAGTTTGTTTACCAACTCCTGAAAGCCGTTGGTTGGTTGTGGGCTATTCCTGAGGGATGTTAGTTCCTGTTTTCCTGGCTAACACCACACACAGATATAGGGCAATGCACATGATCCATCAAAACTCACCCAGACAAAGGAAGTGGTGATCTGATGGATGTGGAGAAACATTGATGGGCCACCCTCATACAACTTTAAATTCAACATTGGCTAGTCATAGAATTTTAGTGTTGCATTGACTTGTCTAGTCAAAGAAGCATGTCTAAGAAGAGAGATCTAATGCAAAGTCACTCATTTAGCTTGCAAGGGAGGGATTTGAGTGTCTGTGAATGTGATGGGTAAGCATGGTCATCAACTTGACTACATCTGGAACAGCTGAAACTGACCAGCTGGGTATGCTTGTGAGGGAGTTTCTTCATTGGGTTGTTTGAGATCAGAAGAGTCACCTTGCATCTGGGGCAGAAGACTCACCCTAAATCTATTCTGTTCACTCGTCTATCCTGTCACTGAGGAATTCCATTGCTATATTAGAACCTACTTCTTCAGGATTCCAATGTAGATTGAAGGCTAGCAACTGTCTAGGAATTATGAGTGCTGAGATATCCAGTCTCATGAACTGAACAATTATCAGAGTCTTGACCTGATGCTGGGCCTTAGTGGAAACTGAACATTTAACAATGAGCTACCAAGGTACCTTGTAACCTAAGTTACCCATCACGAACTGACTATTATCTGACTCATGAAGCCATTAAATAGGACAGGCACAGCAGCAATCATTTATCAAATGGAAATAATATATATGCAGTTGGATCCAATCTAGTCCTGAGGGCACAAGAAAGTTTCATGAAGAAATTTTCCAAGTGGTTATGGCTTCTACTCCTGTTAAAATACCTTCTGCTCCCAAGCATGCACCTCATGAGGTGTACACTATGGTTTGTTGACTGAGGTAGAGAAGACTAGGGCCTGATTTATTGATGGTTCTATATACTATGCACTGCAGGAAGTGGATACTTGCAGCATTACAGCCCATTTCTGGAAAATCCATGAAAGGCACCCTGAGAAAATCTTCACAGTGGGGAGAACTTCAGGCAGTACACATGGTCATACATTTTGGTTGGAGGAAAGATGGCCACATGTACAATTGTTCACTGATTTGTGGGCTGTAATCAATGAATTAGATGAATGGCCAGGGACTTAGAAAGAGCTTGATTAGAAAACTGGTAAGAATGACATTTTGCAAAGAAATATGTAGATAGATGTCTTTGAACTGGCAAAAGGTTTGAAAATACTTATGTTCCATGTAAATGCTCATCAAGCAAGTAGATGACCTGAATGACTTATCCACCATCATGGTATTTTACACTGCATTGCTTCTGACCAACGAACTCACTTAACAGTGAAAGAATTGAGACAGCAGGCCCACACTCATGTAATCCACTGGATTTACCATGTTTCTGACCCTCCTGATGTAACAGTGGAATGGTTTTTTGAAGACATAGCTACATCATCAATTAGATGGCAGTAGCCTTGAGGGTAAGGGGTAGGGTTCACCAGAAAGTGGTATATGCTTTGAATGTATGGTGTGGTTTCTCCCATAGCCAGAATCCTTGACTCCAGGAACTAAGATGTGGAAATGAGAATGGTTCCACTTAATATCACCCCTAATGACTCACTAAGAAAACTTTTGCTTCCTATTCCCACAACCTTAAGTTCTGCTGGCCTAGAAGTTTTGATTCCTGATGTGGGATCACTCCTTTAAAGGACCCTAATACAGTGCATATGAACAAAAGAGGAGGCATTGTATCAAATAGACAATAGCTTTGCATCCAGGAGACACAATGAAGGACGACAGTGGTTTAGGCTTCATCTGCGTATGGCTTCTTAGTACATCTCCAGTGATCTATGAAGACTATGCAGATATGACTAGACTCCAGAGACCAACTCACTCTATGTATAGAACCTCCATCTGTTGGGGTAGCCAGTCTGTTCATTGTCAAAGGGCATTTCTTCGTTGGTGTCTTAGTTAGGGTTTCTATTGCTGTGATGAAACACCATGATCAAAAAGCAAGTTGGGGAGGAAAGGATTTATTTGGCTTATACTTCCATATTACTATTCATCACTAAAGGAAGTCAGGACAGGAACCCAAACAGGGCAGGAAGCAGGAGGCAGGAGCTGATGCAGAGGCCATGGAGGGGAGCTGCTTATTGGCTTGCTCCACATGGCTTGCTCAGCCTGCTTTCTTATAGAACCCAGGACCACCAGCCCAGGGATGTCACCACTGACAGTGGGCTGGGCCCTCCCACATCAATCACTAAGAAAATGCCTTACAACCAGATCCTATGGGGGCATTTTCTCAATTGAGGTTCCCTCCTTTCATAACTGTAGTTTGTGTGTCAAGTTGACACAAGATATCTAGCATGCTGGTGAAGTTTACAGAATCATTCTAATTAGTTCATGGTTAGATGGGTATGTCACCTCCACATTAGAAAGAGGCTTGGCAGACACCCTGGTTTTGGCAAAAACACTTGGAAATTATATTTTCTAATAGTGGTACTCCTCACTATGGTAAAACTCATTAACTTAACATATAATATTAATCTCCTTAGTCTATATATTAAAGCACACCTTGTTTGGAAATTATAACTCCATTTAAACATATATGATCATCTTTACATTGTTAACCTAATATAACAGTAAGATAATTTTTCTTCTTATATGTATCAGAACCAGAAAAGAAGCTGAATTCCATTATGAATTATTTATTTAGCATCATCTATTTGTAATTTGTGATGGGAGGACATGATGGAAGTAAAATAAAAGTAGATAAGGCAAGGCTCTTGTCTTAGGTAAAGTCCTATTGCTGTGAAGAGACACCATGACTACTGCAACTCCAAGAAAGCATTTAAAGGGCTGGCTTATGTTTGAGGGGTTTAGTCCATTATCTTTGTGGTTGGAAGCATGCAGGCAGACAGGCAGACAGATATGGTCCTAGAGAAGTAGCTGAGAGTTCTATATCTGGATCCACAGGCAGCAGGAAGAGAGAGGGAGCCTCTGGGCCTGGCTTAAGAATCTGAAACCTCAAAACCCCCAGTGACACACTTTCTTCAACAAGGCCACACCTATTTCATCAGGGCCATACCTCCTAATAGAATCACTTCCTAGTGATGAATTGTTCAAATCTCTGAGCCTCTAGGGGGCATTCCTATTCAAGATACCACAGTTCTTGTAACTCAGACTTCAGAAGGTGTTAATAAAGTCACCTTTTCAAAAGCATTTACTGGGAACATCCTACATGTTATATACTAGGTACGTGGGGACAGCATGATAAGCTAGGTAGGGTTGGGAATGAGCTGCTGGGCAAGAGAGATAAATAGTGACAGTTGCAGCACATGGGAGCTCAGAGTTTTGCTCTTTGCTGTTAGCTCTTACAAGCCCAGATTGGATAGGGATTTTAATATGCTCACCTCATTAATGAGAGAGAAATATCTTATAGTTTTAAGATGATGATGGCATAGCATGTCATTGAGAACTTCAGGTTAAGTCCAAGATGACAGATGATGGCTTGCATTGTTGGTAGATTCTATTTGCATCAATGGTCAGAAGCTTTTCTAAACCCCTCAAGACTATAGAAGCAGGTAGTGTTCTAGCAATTTTAATTCTGTACCTGCCATACTTTCGTGGAAGTTGACTATGGGAGAATAATGTGGACATAGTTAAACAAAACAAAACAAAAAACGCTAGGTAGATGTAAGGGGCGAAATTGTTCCTTGGTGGTTGTATGGGAAAGTCTAAGTATCCATTTTTTTCTATACTTGGTTGTCAGGCCAGGGAGGTTTGATGGGCTGGGAGCTGGTAGTGTGGTCTCAGGAATGTGTCTGTAAGAGAGCATTTCAAAGAATAAAGAGTGTCAAAGACAACACTCCTTATGTCCAGAGAGCAGATCAGAGTGATGTGAGAACTGAATGATGGCTGATATATTAGTTAGACTTAGTTCATAGCCAGAGAAAGACTCCTGTTTGGGTTATAAATAATAACAAGAATGAAGAGTTCAAAATAAGATATAGCAATGCCATTCTACCAAAAAAAAGTAGTTTAATTAGAGCCAGTATTGTCATATCAATGTGTAAACAGTAAAGAAAAAGTTTTTTTTTAAATTATTTTTATTTCCTGCAAACTGCTGTGTCTAGCTTGATCAGCATGTTCTCTCAAGGCCTCTGTGGGACTAGGTGGGAAATGATGGAAGCAGTAACTGAATCTAATGGAAGTCTGCAACACACTTCAGAAAAAGGCTGGCCTTTCTTGGCCTGACAGTGGAAAGCAAAGACAGTATGGCATCCAGTGGGAATGTGCCAGGAAGGGTTGAATGGGTGATGGCAATGGTGACCAGCAGAGATACTCAGGTTCTGTGGGCATCTGGCAGTGGTACTGCACACAAGTTACACCCAGTCTATGAGGCTGAAAGAGACACTTGATGGCACATAGAAAACTCCGTTGATGAAAGGAGTCTTTTTTATGTGCTGGAGGAAGCAAGAACCAATAAAACAGAGGTTCTTAACCTGTATGTTATCACCTGTATGTTTGATCCTTTGGGGTCAAAATGACCCTTTCACAGGGGTCACCTAAGACCATTGGAAAACACAGGTATTTACATTATGATTCATAATAGTAGCAGCATTACAGTTATGATGTAACATCGAAAACAATTTTATGGTTGGGGGTCACTACAACATGACGAACTATATTAAAGGGTCACAGCATTAGAAAGGTTGAGAACCACTTCTCTAGTACCTTGTAGGTGTGACAGCTTCTTTCATTCTATCTTTATTCACATGTAATGTCCAGACGGTGGTTTTTGAAACCTTCAAAATGGGTGATGCTATTGGAAGGCAGTTTCTTCACCTACATCCTAGTTGGGATGGCTGTCTGCATTCACATTCCAGGGACTGTCACAACATTGACTCAGTAGAAAATGATGTCAGTCATTGAATCTTTTGTGGGTCTTGGGTGAAATGACTGACAGGCCTGTTGTGGTCTCCCTGTACTCATGGTGTCCTCACATCTTCAGAGAGACATGTCTTCTCTGATTCCAGGAAGATGCCATAGGACCTTGACATCACTGTGGCTGCCTTCTTGCAGCTCTTCATCCTGTAATGTCTCCTTCTCTTCCTCTTCATCAGTGTTCATTAATTCTGTGATTTTCTGAGGATCCCTCCCTTGTTTGACTCCCCTCCTTACTCCTTAAATGGTCCAGATAGATCATGTTCTTTCATGTTGGGGCTAATAGCTTCCTTTTCCATCCCCTAATAAGTGTGTAATCTCTCTCTCTCTCTCTCTCTCTCTCTCTCTCTCTCTCTCTCTCTCTCTGCTGAGTCATGGACTTCCATCATCTCTCTGAAAAGGTGAAACTGAGATCCTATTTTCAAAAGCTAAGGTTCAGAATCTGCCTAGGCACTCAATAACAGATGAATGGAGAAAGAAAGCAGTATGTCTGTGTATATGTGTGCACACATGCCCCTCTCTCTTCTCTCTCTCTCTCTCTCTCTCTCTCTCTCTCTACCTCTCTTTCACAAACACACACACACACACACACACACACACACACACACACACTGCTGTATAGATCTGATGTGAAGAAGAATAAAATTTTGTCATTGATAGCAAAATGGAAAGAGCTGGAGGAAATTAAGTGAAATAAGCCAGCCCCAGCAATGGTGCACCACCATTCTCTTTCATATGAGGAAGCTAAAAATGTCAAGTTGAAAGTAGAAGGGTGATCCAAAGACCATGCAGATGTCTGTGGTCTGTTCCACCACTGGAGGTCATGCTGATGTGAGTGGTCTGGATACCCACCTGGGGCCATGTTGATGTGATGGTCTGTGCTGCCATCAAGGGCTGTATCTGAGTCTGTGATCCTACTTCAGACTGGGACTGTGCTGATACCCATGGCCAGTGATACCACCAAAAGCCATGTGAATGTTCATGATCTATGCCATTGCCTAAATCCATGTTGAGAACCCTGGTCTGTGCCGCTGACAGAGGGAATGTAAATGTGAGTGGCCTGTACTGCCATCTGAGTCCATGTTGATGTCCATGGTTTGTGCTGCTGACTGGGGCATGCTGATATCTGTGGACCATGTTGATGTCCATGGTTTGTGCTGCTGACTAGGGCATGCTGATATCTGTGGACCATGTTGATGTCCATGGTTTGTGCTGCTGACTAGGGCATGCTGATGTCTGTGGACCATGTTGCCGCCTGAAACCATGTCAATGTGAGCAGCGAGCGCTGCCACATGAGGCCATGTTGATGTTCTTGGCCTGTGCTGCCACTGAGGGCTATAGTGGTGTCTGGAGAATGTGCTGACACCAGAGACAATATGGATGCCCATGGTCCCTCCTCCCATTTTACTGAAAAGGACAAAGAGGCTACTTTTGCCATGATATCGATGAATGCAGACTCATAGCTGAGAAAGAGAGACAGAAAGCTTCTGTGACAATGCCTTCCCCCATCCCACCACTCACCCTCAGAAATAAAGTAACAGCCTAGACAGAAAGCCTTTGAAGAAAGCTCTTAAAAATAGAGATAAGGATGCTGAAGTATAGCTCTCTACCATTGATGGCTACTGGTGGGGAAGGACTTAATTTTCTTTAAGGGGCTGGCCACTGGAAGTTTGACCAAGCTCCAGTGAGTATATGGGCAACACAAGTGGACCTTTTTTTTTCTTTTCTTTTCCTTTTTTTGGGGGGTGGAGTGGGGGAGGTCACCAGGCTGGGAGCGGGGCAGGACTGAGAAGTAAGTAAGTGTGATCAGAGTTCTTGATGTGAAATTTCCCAATAATCAATAAAAACATCATGTTTAAAAAAAAAAGGAAGTACAAGTGTGATAGTCCTTACTAGAATTTAGGAAGGGTAGGGATGGTGGGAAAGGGTGGTGGGTTTGATGCCAATAGCCTTATATGCATGTGTGGAAATATATCATCTGACTCCAGTAACTATGCACAATTAGCACACATGAGTAAGTGAAAAAGATGTGAAAAGTCACCACAGCTTGGTACTGAATTCAAGAGGGATAAACATGAGGCTCAGGAGAGGCTACTATTGTGAGGAATTGAGGTGGAGGTAGATCTGAATCCCCCGGCCAGCAGACTATGCCGAGTTCCTACAGTCGAGAAAGCTACAATGTGGAGATTCTGAGGCAGCAAACAAAAGGAGAAATTTCCAGGGAGAGAGCCATGAGTTCATTTAGCTTGACGATTATTAGCAATTTACCGCAGTGGGGATGATTATAAGTGAGTGGAAATTCATGAGCTAAATAGTTCTTTCAAAGCCCTGGGAGTAGGCATGAGGGTTCCCCTGCTTCTGCCCAGTGACTGACTGATATTAGACATTCCAGTCACTCTTCCCCACATTCATTACATGGGGCAGAATAGATTCATACAGTCCTAACCTGCTGTGTTCTTCTGCTCACCTAGTCCTACACCAGCGGAATATTAATGGCTCGGGAGCGCAGCACTTTCCATAACCTCTGTTATTTTGCACTGTGACGAAATGAAGTATAGTTCTGTGTTTAATTACTTAGCATTGGACTTCAGCAGGAAAGAATTCAGTTGTGTAAAATAACAAACTTTTGGGTAATTGCATACATAATCAGTGTGTATTTGGGCCATTTACTGGCTATCCTGAGGGCCAGTCATTATTTCTCTTCCCCTGTTTCTGTACTTATAAGGCCTTAATTAACAGCATGAACAGATGAATTGAACATTAGACATTCCTGGTTTTGGTTTTAAGATCTGCCATCTTCTTGCATTTTGTATTAAGGTCACAGGTTATGGTGCCTTTCATTCTTTTTTCTTTCTCTTTTCTTTTTTTCTACTGTAATTGGACTTTAAGCAGGTTTTTCCCTGGGTATTTTTCTTGGCCAAATTCCTCAGATAACATTTGCATTCTGCTAAAAGGTGATGCGTTTTCTTTTTGTCAAAGAGAAAAATCATAAAATTGTGCTGTTTTACAGAGCTGAGAACATAATAAGGACCCAGAGGACCAGAGACAACTTCTCCTTGACCCTAGATTACATGACTATAATAATGTTGCCATTAGCCATAGAGAAAGCAGCTGGTTCCTTATAGGTATTTATATAGTAAGGAAAATAAAGACAGAAAAATCCCGGCCCCAGTGCTCAGCTGTTGGTATAAGCTGATATTTCTTCTAAATTACAACATTAGTTTTAACAATTGCTTTTGGGGTCTAATACTCCAAGAATCTGTTATTCTGTGTATTTCCTAATATCAGTCATTCTCTCCCTCCCTAGGTGCTCTGAAAGAGAGCTGTGTCCATCACAGAGGTCAGGGAACAGACCTAGGAGTCCTCAGTCCTTAGGAAAAAGAGAGGTTTGATTATCTCCTTTTCTGTCCCCATTTCAGTTCAGCAGCCTAACTTGTCCCTGTTACAGGGAATGTCTCACTCAAGGAAAGTGATCTGCATCTAAGCTTTTCTTTTGAAAGCCAATGAAGAGCCCTGAAATGACGTAGAACAGTCTAGAGTTCAGAGATGATAGGGTGTGGGCTCCAGTGTTGGAACCTAGAGGGGTAGGCTGGAGTTGTACAGGCTCTCTTGGGTTGTATCTTCCTGTTGCACACCTGCTCCTTTCCAGGTAGTTATTAAACCTCGGGTCATTTTAAGAGGCAGCCCAAGTAGACATATTCATGGTTAGAAGGGCTGAAGTTTGGCAGCTGGCAGGTTTGTAATTCCTTACCTTCACATAAAGTGTACACTGCTTGCTGGGGGTTACGGCTCGGTACTAGATCAGCATGGATGAGGCTCTCGGCTTAATCTCCAGTATGCTCCAAGAGATGGGGAAGTGAGAGACAAAATGAGGTGTGTGTGGGAACACAGTTTGTCAAAATGAATTGTAGCTAACATTAAATCTAGATCACCCTCAGCTGTTAGTCAGTTGTTCACTTTCAAAGATCACTGATCCAAATTCCTGTAACATTTGATTCCTTCCCTCCATTCCTGTGCAAACCCACCCACTTCTAATTTCTAACCTTGTTCCAGAAGGTAAGCTGTGTGCAACTGGTTACTGTCTCCCCCATCTCCACCCTCTATAGTGGCAGGCAAGAAACATAAAACACGTGAATGCTTATGAATAATTTAAGTCCTAGAGAGAAGGCCATTTGGTGACCCAACACAAACCCTTCCCATCAATCTGCATTTTAAAAACTAATCCCAGGAAAGCCAACCTCCTTCAGACGTGAGAATATAAGGCAATTCTGATTTGCAAGCTAAGAGGTCGTCAAATAAGAAAATCAATTTAAACCCAAAGTGACATTTTGGTTTTATTTGGTCAGCATTGTCTGGCTTGCATTATTTAACAGGCTGTATCTACAATGACCTCTGAAGAGTTAAATCTCACGAACAGTGGAGCCGAATGCTATCTATTATAATTTTGACTTTAATGATTAGAAACAGGGGACTCATTACTCCCAAATGCCAGCTCTGAAATGGTTTTCATTGCAGCTCATCTATTAGAAGGGAGCGTGCCCCCAAAGATTTTTCTGACCTCATTTAGGTATTGTGATTCATTTGGTTAAGCATTTAGAATTTAAATCCAGGAGGAGCAGCTCCAGAGAACATCCTGACCAGCCCTGAAAAAGTGACACCCTATCTGTCCATGGCAGTATAGTGCTCACCATAGGCCACAAGTGTATTTTTTTAACCCTTTGGGGGCCCACCACCCAGCTTCCAAATAAATATGTGGAGACTCATTCTTACTTATGAATTCCCAGATCTTAGTTTGGCTTGTTTCTAGCCAGTTTTTCTAACTTAAATTACCTGTTTCTCTTCCATGTTTTGCCTCTGGGCTTTTTACCTTTATTCTGTATATCTTTCTTCTCTTCTTACTCCATGGCTGGTTATGGGGCTGGGTGGCTGGCCCCTGACACCCTTCTCTCCTTCTCCTTTTCTTATTCCTCCTTCTCTTTTTTTCAGAACCTAGATTTCTTTTCCTATTTATTCCCTCTGCCTGGCAGCCCCGCCTCTTTCTCTCTCCTGCCTAGCTATTGGCCATTCAGCTCTTTATTAGACCATCAGATGTTTTAGACAGGCAAAGTAACACAGCTTTACAGAGTTAAACAAATGCAGCATTAAAAAAATGCAACACATCTTTGCATCATTAAACAAATATTCCACAGCATAAATGAATGTAACACATCTTAAACTAATATTCCACAACACATAAGCTAAAAAAGCCTCAGAGGCTACATGGGCTGTTTTTAGACAAAGACATTCTTTTTCCTTTTTCCTTTCTTTCTTTCTTTTTTTTTGTTTTTTTGTTTTTTGTTTTTCAAGACAGTGTTTTTCTGTGTAGTTTTGGTGCCTGTCCTGGATCTCACTCTGTAGACCAGGCTGGCCTTACACTCACAGAGATCCACCTGAGTCTGCCTCCCGAGTGCTAGGATTAAAGGCATGCGCCACCACTGCCGACAGACAAACACATTCTTGATGGAAATGCTAAGGAGTATGCAACAAGCAACACACACTTGGAAAATGTCTTGTTTGCTTGGACACTCATCTCCTATCTCAACCTCACTGATATAAAAGTTAAGGATCTTGTGGTCATTGGGAAGACTCAAAACTCAAATTTGGTTTTGGAGATTCAACTTAACCACTATGTGAGGGGTTGCATTTTTTTTCCCTGGACACTATCACTTGATTGATTAGATTATCTATGCATATATTTAAGATAAGATGGTACCATTCCCTATACCCCATCTTTTTAAAACAATGGTTATAATAGAAAATGAAGTTTCTGCACAGGTAGTTAACAACTTGGGTTGGAACACCCAAGAACAAGTTAGGTCAGGGTTGGCAGTCACAGGCCAGAGCCAGGCTGCCTTCTAGTTCCAGAAAGTAGGGTTTTGTTGGAACACACCCTGATAGGGTCCTCTTCAGATAGTCTCTCAAGAGTTTCTATTTAGTTTTAATCACATGTATAGTGACTCACTGGAGTTTAGTCTACTGTTTAGGCTTCTTAAAAGCAATTATTGTCTTATGTTTGTACACTAGGAGGCAAAACCAGGCAACTGATTATCTTCCCATTTTACACTTAGTATGCTGGCTGTGAAAAACCAGACAGCAGGCTGGGCTGGGCTTGTGTGTAGCTGTGTGTGGGTTTGTGCATGTGTGCAGTGCCTGCAGCGGCCAGAAGAGGGCATTGGCTCTCCTTGAGCTGTAGTTGCAAGCCATCGATCGTGGTCCTCTGCCGGAGCAGTGTGTGCTCTTAACTGATGAGATGTCTGTCCATGCTATCAGCTTCAGTTTCCTGTTGCTACTTGCACACTACAACAGTGGGATTAGGTGGTTATAACCAACATTTCCATTACCCAAAAGCTAGAGATGTTTACTCGTTCACTTTTTGGTAAAATTCATTTCTTGAGCTAGCCTATAGTACACAGACTCCATGAGTGGTCAGGGTTTATAGAAAGCTGATGAAAGAACAGGATGCATAGGTCTACAAAGTCAGAGAGCTAGCTTGGAAGTGTTATGAAGGCTGGATTAGCAAAGGACACTATTGGACAACTGATGGCATTACTGTGGCAGGTGCAAATATTCACTCCTATTTCGTCCAAGGAAAGAGTCACAGCAAGAATCTGATGACACCACTTTTAAAAAATTGTCCAAGTTCAGGAGACAGAAGCCTTAGAGAGAGAACAGCAACACTCCAGAGGGCCTCATGGATTCACTGGAGTTTAGTCTACTGTTTAGGCTTTTAAAAAGTAAGTATTGTCTGTGTTTGTGCACCAGGAAGCAAAAACAGGCAACTGTTCTCTGTAGACTGATTGTCTTCCCATTTTATACTTAGCATGCTGGCCGTGAAAACTGGACAGCGGGCTGGGTAGGGCTGTGGGACATAGCTTGTCAATGTCTGGTTCAGATGAAAGACTTCTAAATGCTTTAACTTCTGATGCTTACCATCCATGTTTTTTAGCTCTCCTGCTAGTTGCCAAATCTTAATTTGGTCTGATCTACTGGGAGACTTTGGAGGAACTGGAAATACTGACTTCCAGCAAAGTAAAGATAAAAAAAGATTTCCCCAGCACCCACAGTGGAGTATCAACCTGTCCAGCTCAGGGCCAGGCACATGGTGTGTACTTAGCATGTTACTGAAAGAAGGATATCAAGATGTCATCCTATCTTGTGATATTATTCTTTCAGGACACCTGGACAGACAACTGTTTCCCTCAGCAGCACTTCTACTTATGTATCTAGGACTCAAACACTTGAAAAATCCATTTAGTAAATATGTGAAATGGGCACATTTAGTGCAGAATGTTGTATTTATTTGATTCATTGCTGATAATGTCTGAAGTGTCCTGGCACAATTGGCTTGGTATCTGGTCAGGTTTTTTTTTTTTTGTCTCATCTTGCCTTAAATTTGAACTTTTTAAATTGAGAAAAAGTTTAAAATCTAAGCAAGTACATTAGCTAACTTCTCCAGGCTCATCTACCCTGCTATCTTCTTAGCCTTGGTGTTTCCCAATTCTTCTGGTGATCTTAGACAACTGTCAAAGAATTTGCAAATTGAGTGAAAATCTTTCTCCCTCAATCCCAGACATAACCTTTGGTTATTCCAGTTTCTGAATGGACAGTTTTTATATAGTGATTCTGTTTCTTCCACCTCCCGGATGCACCTTGGTTCCAGCTAGCATCCATTGCCAGCTCCCCGATGTAGTTAGGTAGTTAGCATTCAATGGTTCCACAGTCTCCTCATAGGTCCCTCGGGCTCCAGGCCTCTTAAGAAATCCCCCTCAGAGACATTCTTCAGCCACACTAGGACTTTCGTGCTGGGATCCATCTGCTTTCTATACTGAGTCTTTCGATTTCTTCCTTTACTCCTTGTTCCATTCATTTATTTCTTCAATTCTCTCAACGTAAGGCAATTTACTAAAATGTCTATGCTGTGAAAGGCTATGAAGCTTCTCTTTGCCCAGCAGGTTCAAATTATAGTTCTTCAATGAACAACTTTTGTATTTCTGGCCTGTTTTGTACCACAGACAGTAGGACATGACAGAGGAACCATTTTCTTTTCTTTCTTCTTTTTCTTTCTTTTTTTAAATTTAACTCCTTTATTGATTCTTTGGGAGTTTCATATCACGCACCCCAATTCCACTTACCTCTAAGCCCCCCCTTTCCCTTCCCCCAGCAGCAACCTCCCAAAAGAAAATTTAAAAAAAATCAAACCAAAACAAAGCAAGCAAGCAAACCAACAAAAACAGGAAGAACAAACCAAAAACAGACACAACAACAACCCCGCCCCCACCTCTTTGCTTCTCCTCCTCTCCTGCCCCTTGAACACCTCCTCATTCCTTCTGCTGGCATAGGGAGCCTTGGTGTGTCACATGATATATTCTTTTGTCCAACCAGCCCCACTAGCCAATGTTCAATGCAATAAGACCTTGGTCTGGCTCAAGGCCCCTGGCACCTGGAGCACCATCATCACTGGACCCTCACCGGAACTCCCCTGGGACATCCCACAGCCACTCCAAGTCATGGAGGTCCTACAGGTACTGTTCCACAGAACCAGTCCTTTTGGGAGCTCCAGCAGGTCCTAGAAGAGGTAGATGTTCGGGTGGGCCAACTCAAGGCCTGGCGGTGGGCCTGGGTGGTAGCTGAGCTGGTCAGTCCAGGCAACAGGGCTCACCTGCCTCAGGCAAGGGGGTGGAGTCAGCTCCCCTATGTCCATGCCCTCAGGATTGATTCACCCTCACTTGTGCAGCGACCAGCTCTCCCCTGAGGGCCAGCTCTCTTGCTTCAATGTCTAGCCAGAGGCAAGGCCAGCTTTCCCTGAGCCAGGGAAGGGCCAGGGCTGGCTCAGCATGGCCCTCTGATTTTATTTCACCATGGTTCCTATGGGTCCCTGAGGTAACACAGGCCACAGACATTAACACAGACCCCAACTGCAGCTTGGCCATGGACCCAGACATGGCCCCCAGCTGCAGCTTGGGTGCAGACAACATCCTGGCTCCGGGTGGAAGCAATGGCCAATCAGGTAGAGAGAGTTCTGGTGATAGCATGATACCACCAAGGCCTCAGGTTGCTGCACCAACCCTGGCCTTCTATGTGACCTTTGGTGGCAATATGGGACTTGGACTTCAGCAGCCCACGGTAGGACCACAAACCAGACATGGTCTTCGGCAGCAGCCAGTTCTGGATGTCACCATTGCCCCAGGTAGCTGTGTAGGCCACTCAGTCAGACCCAGGGTCTCATGAGTGCTAGGGAAGCACTCTACCACTGAATAACATTCCAGTCCAAAAGAAACAAGTTTTGAAGATTTTTTTTATATGAAAAAAATGAATTTTGAAAACTTATTGACTTTCATCACTTTTCCCAAGGGTCTCTACTATAACCTAGACATTTCAAGATCCATCTAGATAAAACTAGTCATATTGAATTGTCTACAAATTTTCTCAGGTAAAATCTGGCTTGTATAATTGCAATTATTCCCCCAGAAAAAGGCATTTAAATTTAATTTACCTTTTGTTTTGGAGAATCTGAATTAAATGATGGAGGCAGTTTTGGAAAATAAATACAATGGGAATCTGTTCTTGTGTACCATGGTCCTATTTTGTTTTCAAAATAACAGCAGTGTGCCATTTAGCATAATTATAAGGGACTAAAATGAATATTTTTGGGAAATAAAATAAGATCTTGAATCCTAAGATGGTAAACAAATAAACCAAAAATTATGACAATATGGAGATGGAACAGATAGAGCTATTGAAATTATTGACGCTGGCACCCATGCTGCTTGTATGAATAACAGTATTTTTTCATGTGTATGTGTGTTCATGTGAGTGTATGTGCATGTGAGTGTGTGTGTGCATGTGAGTGTGTGTGTGTATGTGTGTATGTGCATGTGAATGTGCATGTGTATGTGTGTATGTGAGTGTGTGTGTATGTGTATGTACATGTAAATGTGTGTATGTGAATGTGTGTGTATGTGTATATATGGTGTGTATGTGCATGTGAATGTGCATGTGTATGTGTGTATGTGCATGTGAATGTACATGTGTATGTGTATATATGTGTGTGCATGTGAATATGTGTGTGTGTGTGTGTGTGTGTGTGTGTGTGTGTGTGTGTGTGACTGTGGAGGCTGAAGAAGGTCTATAGTGGATGTCTTGATTTTTGAGACAGGCTCTCTCGGTGAGCTGGAAGCTCACAGATCAAGCCTGGCTGGTCAGTGAGATCCAGGGATCTTCCCTCCTCTGCTTCCCCAGCACCAGGATTCCAGGGCACACCACCACACCTGCTTTTAAAAACCATGGATGCTGGGATCTGAACTCAGGTTCTCGGGCTTATGCAATGGTCACTCTACTGACGGAGTCATGTTCCCAGCCCCTAGCAGTTTTGGTTTGGAAAAATAATCACTTTTTAATAGGTTTTGCTGTTAATAAAAAGAACAAATACGTTTTTGTTAAGTCAAGTAATAGTTGTGTCAAAAAATAGAAAATGCTTTTCTTTTAAGTAATGATTTTTCCTTTGAATCTACCACAAATAGAGAAACTTACTTAAAAAGAACGCTTTGATTGCCTTGTTCACCAACCCCCATGTCCTATTTCAGTAAACCTTTTAACTTAAAGAAAAATTTAATTCAAGTAGTTTAATAGGGAAAATGTTTATTTTTATCTTTAAAATACTTTGTGACACAAATTTTGAGATTAATTTTAATATTCTTAATAAAAGATTGGATAATTCAATTCAAATATCCTTTTGAGGCAGGTTGAAAAGTACATAGTATTCTCTTAAAAAAAAAAAAAAAGCTTGATGAAATTAGTTGCCATGATAGAGCCAAGAAGTGGAGGGGGACTGACGTCCGAGGGGCTAAGTTCTGTGTGTAAGGTCCTTCTCAGGGACATGCTTACCAGCCTCCTTGGCAATTGTTGTCATCTCTCTTGGGGAAAGGATGCGGTTTAGAAGGATTCAATATGGTCACCTCAGCTGCCAGTCTGTCTAGAAACCTGCCTTGTCCCATAGAAGCTTTCTCAAGGTGACTGCTCAGCTCAGATGTATCCCAGCTTTCCTCAGGCATGTGCTGCAGAGGTGGAAGCAGGAGGAGCAGATGTGTAAGGTCATCATCCCTATGTAGAGACGATGAAGTAGCTGTAGTAGTTTGAATTTAATCCCCCCACCCCAGTCACATAGGGAGTGGCACTATTAGGAAGTGTGGCTTTGTTAGAGTGGTTATAGCCTTGTTGGAGGAAATGTGTCACTATGGGGGCAGGCTTTGAGCTTTCCTATGCTCAGGATACTGCCCAGTGTCTCAGTCGATTTCCGGTTGCCTGCCAGATGTAGGACTCTCAGCGACTTCTCCAGCAGCACCTCTGCCTGCATGCCAAGGTGCTCTCTGCCATGATGATGATGGACTGAACCTCCGAACTGTAAGCCACCACCTCAATGAAATGCTTTTGTTTGTAAGAGTTGCCATGGTCATGGTGTCTCTTCACAGCAATAGAAAACCTAACTAAGACAGTAGTCCTCAGATACCCAAAACTCCTTCTCAAAAGAAAGTAGGTTATGAATTTGAGAAGTGTGCAGGCAGATTTTAGATGCCTTGGGTGAACCATTGTTTTCTGAGAAGCCTGATGGCTTTTACAATTGACATTTCATCCACCTTGCAGTCTTGTCTTGCAGACATCTGCTATGTAGCATCGAGTAACAAATGGAAAGGTATTCTCCCCACTAATAAGATCAAGCCAGCACTTTTATCAATAAGGAACTAATCCCCATGGAATAGAGAATAGTTGCTTAGAATCACATGATAGAACTAGATCTTTCAACCTTTCCCACCAGTCTCTGCTTTGCCAAGTCATGGTCAGTTCTGGTCCAACAATTTCAAATAGAGAAAACCAAAAAGAGAGAAAAATAACCACTTTGCTAAAATTTTCCAGGTGAGTTTTATAAATTTAATTGGATTGGCAAGGACAAGATTTGTCTTACCAAGAAAACACTTTCATTAAATTGTAATGCATGACCCCAAGCAGGAGACAGCATGTGACAGATTATAGAAATAACAAGACTCTGAATGGCTGCCCAAGTGCACCTGCAGCTACTCCACCAGGGGCTGTGATTTCATTACCCTCATAAACCAAGGCAAGGTCAGGCTTAGTCAGACTTCCACCGAGAAGCCCCCAAGGGAGATCCCAGGTGCAGAAGAGACTGATGTAGATGCAAAGAGAGACTGTGAGAAAAATTTCTTTCCTGTCCCAAAGCAGACCTTGCTGGAGTAGCAAGGAAGGATGCTGTGAGTGAAGTAGGAGGAGCCTGGAGCCTCCTCACCCAGCAGGGGCCCAAGCTAGAGGCTGTGGTTTCCATTTGTCTTCAGTTGATGTTAAGACTGGAATCAGGCTAAGTTTTCATCAACTGCATACAAACCCGACCCTGCAAATTTGTTCATGTGCAGCTGTTTCTCTTAGGGGGATGGAAAAAAGAACCCTGGTTCTTTAATTGCTGGTAAATGAGCTGTCTTCTGTGAGCTGGTGCCCATTAGATGAGAAGAAAGCCGAAGTTCCTGAACCTTGGGAATAGCTGTGAGGAGCCAGCTGACCTGGCCATATTTCAGGCCTCCCAATTAGACCTGCTTTTCTAGGTGATTCCTGCAGTTTCAAATTTTCCTTCTCATAGCTGACCATGTCAAATGATCCCTAATGGTAGAGTATCTCTTCCCATTGTAGTTTGGCAAACTGCCTCAGGCTAGATTTGAAGCAGAGGTGTCATGGGACAGTCAACGCTGTGCTCTCAAGATGTACTCTATATAAAGGGATCTAGAGGACTTTAAAGGACAAGGTGGTGAGGGAGGCATCATTTCTTTAACGGTAAAGTGTTCTGTGGCTTCTGGAAAAGCTTGAGGTGTACTTAATGTCCTGAAACTGCAGGAATCCCTCTGTGAAAATCAACTGAGGCACTTCTTGAATGAGACAGGCTGGGCATGTAGCTCAGCAGTAGAGTACTTGCCTAGTATGCACAAGGGTCTGGATCCAACTCTCAGCACTGCAGAAAGAAAAAAAGTCTGGATACTTAACAACTGAAAACCAGAATCTAGATTTTTGAATAGTGCCATTATCATTTACTAGCCTAGAAACATTTATATAATGGTTCCTAAAGTCTGGCACCTTCTTAGTACCTCTAGTTACCTCCCAGCATGGGTAAGTCATGACAATGGACTAGAATGTGGCTTCAACAACAGCTTGACCAGGTCACACCAAACTGGAATGGGATTCCCCAGGATTCTGGAGATAAAAGAGAGCTGGGTCAGGTAGAGGAGCTGTCATCAGAGATGACAGGACAGGAGAGCTCAGAGGATTGGTAGCACCAGCAGGTAAAGAGCCTCAAAGGGTTTATTTTCCCCCAGAAATAAGCTGCTATCCCAGGAAGATACAGGAAAATCCAAAACCATGGACCTGAAACAATGAACTCAGGAGATGTAGACATGGAGGAGCATGGTATGTTTCACCCTTTTGGGGCACCAGTATTGGATATTTATCTATTCTATTCTATTTTATTTTAATTTTGTTTTGATTGGATCTATAGTACACAAATATCCCCACTTGGAGCACTTTGTTTGTACACTCTAATCTGTGTTTTTATTTTTGTAGAATTACCCAGTCTAATGATTCCAAAGGATACCTTGAGACTGTGTACTGATGGATTTGACAGAATCCAAAGCCTATTTTATAAATCTTCAATGTCCCAGCTGATCTGTGTCCATAAAAGCAACTCAGATTCTTACCAGGATAGAAGGATCATAAGGAAGGGCCAGGTCCCTTTTGGGTCCCTAGCTCTCTAGCATTTCACCTCTCCTAAACTCTAATGATGATGGTGGTTTCTGTGTTTTGTTGGCTTAGTAGGGAACTGTTTCCATTCTTAGAAATAAGTCAGTGGTCACTGAATATGCAGTAATCAAATGTTAGACCCTGCATGTTAAGTGACTGCCACCACACTCAAGCAAAAGAGTAAGGAGGGAACTGGGCAACTTGGTGGCTAACTCTGCTCCTCCTGTTTATTCTCTCTCTCTCTCTCTCTCTCTCTCTCTCTCTTTCTCTCTCTGTCTCTGTCTCTGTCTCTGTCTCTGTCTCTCTCATTTGGCTAGAGGAGAGGAATCTGAGAGGAAGAGTTTCATTGATCTGAAGAAGCATTGGAAAGATAAAAACGATCTCTCTAAAGGCTTATGTCACTTAACCAATGTGTGGTTCTGTGACACAGAAAAGGACCATATAATGGCTGTTGGGAAGTTGCCACAGATTTAGTAACAGCTGTCTGTTACATCCCTGAGGCCACAGCGAAGCACACCATTGTAGGTATGTAGGAGCATTCCTGGGGAAAGCTAGGATACACCTCAACAGGCACTTTGAGAAAGCTTCTGTGGGACAGGGTGGCTTAGTTCTAGACAGAATGGCAGCTGGGGTGAGCTCAGCTGGGTTATGGGGCTCTGACCTTTTGGATCTGGACCATTCGAGAGATTGCTCAAAGATGGATGGAGAACTCTGAACCCTTGGGTGGTAGGAGCAGCTTTAGCATTTGGATCTTGAGAGGAACAGTAGCACATTGTAGGAAGTATATGTGATGTGCTGGTAGTTTCATCATTCACAAAAATGAAAACTGTAAGTAATGAATTAGCTTAAAGACACAGTTGAGTTCCTGCATGGTATATACCTGTCCCTACCCCTCTCTCTCCTTCCCTCTTTCCCTCTCCCTCCCCCTTTCTCTCTCTCTGTGGGAGAGGGGTGGAAATGCTTTGGCTTAAGTGTCCCATCATTGCCAAGAGATTCAGAGCCTGGCAGCCTCCCACTCCAGCTCTGCCTGGACACCTTAATGACAGCCCAGAAGTCTTTCGGGAATCCAGGGAAGCCACATAATTCAGAACATAGCCTGAGGTGAGGTGTCAGACTGTGGGACTCCTCTTCTGGATTCCACAATTATAAGCCCTATTTGTGTTTTTGGTGAATTATCAACTTCTTAGTGCTCAATTTCATTCTTTGGAAAAAGGGGATAATGGTAAAACTTACCCAGAGGATTATTGTGAGGATTAAGTGAATCAATGTATGTGAAGTTCTTAGAAAATTGTCAAGTGGGATAACTTCACAGTAGTTGTTAGCAGTGACGGTGATTTAAGAATCTGATGAGAGCTATGGACCCTCAGCCCACACAACCACAAACATTCATCTCTGCAGGATTTTGCACATAATGTAACTATGCAGTACCCTTAAGAATATTGGTGATAGATGTGTAGAGAAGCAGGGGCGGTTGGTGGCGGTGAAAAGCAACCATAGAGCAGATTTTGATCGTGTGGTACTCTATCCTAGGGACAATGACTTTGCAAGAGAACAACAAAAGTCTTTTTTTTTTTTTTGCCAAATATATCACTGAACAGAAAATGAGTTTTATGTGAGTGACCAGTGCTCCAATATTTGACAAGAGACCATGCTGGAATTTCATGTTCATTTTTTGGAGAATACTCTGGAGTTTCTCTTAAAAGGACTGGTGTCATTTTCCTTGTAACAATATTATATTATACTTGTACTCACAGTGCCTTTTTAGAGATTTCGTTGCATCTACTTCTTCTAATGCTGAACTTTTGTTGCTAATGGTTTGGCTAATTTATGAGGGAGAAAGATGTTAGTATCTTATGGTTGTTACACTTAATTTAATTTTTTTAATAAAAGAGGTATTTATTTCTCTTAATTATGTAGAAGTATAAATTGTAAAATACCCCCCCAGGCACCACACACACACACACACACACACACACACACACACACACACACACACTATTAAAGCACAAAGAAATCAATCATGAGTTCTCATTTTAATTATAAGGCAAATGACTCTGAGGTGCTTGGAGACCTGGTTGCTTTTTCTGAACCCAAGGAGACATAATTTGGTTATTGCAACTAAATTAATGATAGCTGAACTCTGTGTCGGCTCTGGGAATAAAATAGGCTTAAGAGCTACTTTTAGGCGGCCCAAGATCTGATTGAGAACCATGCAGAAAGGCATGTGCCTACACTGTGTGCTGAAATTTCCAGAAAGAGGTATTTGTGGTAGAAGGCACAAGTACATCCAACAAAATGGATGCTAAGGGAGTCAGCTTCTGTTGTGCAAAAACACCCAAGAGGGCCAACTTCAAGGAGGATTTATTTTGGCTTATGACTCTAGAGATTTTGTTCCAAGCTTGTCTGGATTCCTAGCATTGACCCCAGGCAAAGCAAAAATCAGGGTGGGCAGTATGTGGTACTCTGGGGCTTCCTAAGACTTTCTGCTTATGACCCTCTTTCAAAAATTATCATTATTTTACATGCCAACAACAGTTTCCGCTTCCTCCTCTCCTCCCAGTCCCAGTCCCTTCCCCCACCTCTCCCTTCTGCCCTCACCCAATCCATTCCTCTTCCATTTCAATTCAGAAAAGGGCAGGTCTCCCATGAGTGTCAACTAAACACAGCATATCAAATTGCAGTAAGACTAGGCACCTCCCCATGTATTAAGGCTGTACAAAGCAACCCAGTATGAGGAACAGGGTCCCGAAAGCTGGCAAAGCCCACTGTTGCGAGTTCCATAAGAAGACAAAGCTACACAACTGTAACATATATGAAGAGGGCCTAGGTCAGTCCCACGCAGGCTCCCTGGTCATTGGCTCAGTTTCCATGACCTCCTATGAGCCCACGTTAGTTGATTCTGTGACTTTTCTTGTGGTGTCCTTGACCCCTCTGGTTCCTATAATCCTTCCTCCCCCTCTTTTGCAGGATTCCCAGAGCTCCACCTAATGTTTGGCTGTAGGTCTCTGCATCTGTTTTCATCAGTTTCTAGGTGAGGCCACTCTGATAACACTTGGGCTAGGCACCAATCTATGAGTATAGCAGAATATCATTAGACATCACTATGCTGATTTTTTTCTTGCCACTTGTGTTTGTTTCTATCCTAGGTCTCTGGGTTATGCAACCTCTGGGTCCTGGCACTGCAGGCAGTGTCAGGGGTGGGCTTGCTCTTGTGGCATGGGTCTCAGGCTGGACAGTCATTGGTTTCCCACTCCCACAATTTCTGTGACACCTTACCAGCATTTCTTGTGGCCAGGACTAATTGTAGGTTGAAGGTCATGTGGCTGGGTTGGTGTTCCAATTCCTTCACTGAAGGATTGCATGACTACAAGAGATGGCCAGTTCAGGCTACATATCCCCTATTGCTCAGAGTCTTAGCTGGGGTTATCCTTCTAGATTCCTGTGAGTTTCCTCTACACAAGGTTTCTACCTTACCCCCAAGTGCCCCCCTTTCCAGTACTCTTCCTTTCCATCCCCCAACCTGATCCTTTCTGTTTCCACCCCACCCTCCCCCAATCCACCCATAAAATCTACTGTTTTCCCCTTCCCAGGAAGATCCAATTGTCCCCTCTTGAGCCCTCCTTGTTACGTAGCTTGTTTGAGTCTGGGGATTGTAGCATTGTTATCCTTTACTTTACATCTAATATCCATTCATAAGTGAATACATATCGTGTTTGTCTTTCTGAATCTGTGTTATCTCGCTCAGGATAATTTTTTTTAGTTCCATCCATTTGCCTGAAAATTTCATGATGTCATTGTTTTTAAGAACTGAGTAATACTCCATTGTATAAATGTACCACATTTTCTTTATCTATTCTTTGGTTGAGGAACATCTAGGTTGTTTCCAGGTTCTGATTTCAGATTTCCAGTTTATTTATTTCCAAATATAGCTGATATGAACATAGTTGAGCAAGTGTCCTTGTGGTATGTTGGAGCATTCTTGGGTATATGTCCAAGAGTGGTATAGGCTGGGTGTTGAGATAGATTGATTCCCCATTTTATGAAAAATAACCATATTGATTTCCAAAGTGGTTTTACAAGTTCATACTCCCACTAGCAATGGAAGAGTGTTCTCCTTGCTTCACATCCTTGCCAGCATGAGCTGTCACTTGTGTTTTTGATTTTAGTCATTCTAATGTAAGATGGAATCTCAGAGTCATTTTGATTTGCATTTCTGTGGTGGCTAAGGATGGTGAACATTTCTTTAGGTGTTTCTTGGCTATTTGAGATTCTTGTGTTGAGAATTCTCTTTACATCTGTATTCCATTTTTTAAAAAAATTGATTTAATTTATTATGTATACAGTGTTCTGCCTTCAGACCAGAAGAGGGCACCAGATCTCATTACAGATGGTTGTGAGCCACCATGTGGGTGCTGGGAATTGGACCCAGGTCTTCTGGAAGAGCAGCCAGTGCTCTTAACTTCTGAGCCATCTCTCCAGCCCTGGATTCCATTTCTAAATTAGATTATTTGTCTTTTTAGTGTCTTGTTTCTTGAGTTCTTTATATATTTTGGAAATTAACTTTCTGTTGGATGTGGGGTTGGTGAAGATCTTTTCCCATTCTGTAGGCCGCAGTTTTGCTCTGTTGACAGTGTCCTTTGCCTTTCAGAAGCTTTTCAGTTTCATGATGTCCCATGACCCCTTTTTACCTATTAACATTTACATGACCCCAGAATACACATAAAAAGAAGTGTATGAATAAATGTGTACTGATAATAGATCACAAAATTTTATTTAAAAACATCTTTTTGATACAAATATTATTTTATCTTTTTTAAAGATGGAAACAGTTTTGCACACTAAGGAGATGGATGTTTATTTTTACCCAAAGAGTTTAAATCTTGGCTGAATATTTGATACTGCAGAATGTAAAGCATCTTTTCAAATGTTTTCATAGTTGAGCAAAATTGTGTGTGTGTGTGTGTGTGTGTGTGTGTGTGTGTGTGTGTGTGTGTGTGTGTTTGTATACTGTGTCCACAGAAGCCAAAATAGGGAGTCATATTCCCTGGAGCTGGAGTTACAGGTAGCTGTATGCCACCCAAGGTGGTTTCTGGGAACTGAACTCAGGTCCTCTGGAAGAGCAAAAGTGCTTTCTCTTAGTCTGTGGACCACCTCTCCAGTCCATGATTATATAATGTTTAATGATGAGAATGATGCTTTGTATAAGTAGACGCTAAAAAAAGGCAGACGTATGTTGAAATAATCATGTCCCAATCAAAAAGCCAAAATTCACTGAATGATGGGATGGAGAGATGTCTCAATGATTGAGAGCACTTACTGCTGTTGCCGAAAATGCCCACATCAGAATGCTCACATCAGCTATAACTCTAGTTCTAGGGATCCAGTGCCTGGCTTTGGTCCCCAAGGGATCCTGCACATAGGTCATACACATAAATTTATTCAGACCCACAAACAGATAAGCATTCAAAACTATAAAAATTATTCATTGCGTTAATTAAAAAATGAAACCCAATTCTAACTTAATCCAAATGAAAGAATCCTAATTTGCTGGTTATCTGCTAAAAGAAGTTGCTATTTCCTACTTTCTTCGTTTTCAGAGTCAGCCATTATTAGAGTTCAGTTTTTGTGCAGGGTGGGAGATGAGGACGAGTTTCATTCTCTCTCTGTAACCATTCAGTTTGACCAGCCCCTTCGTGGAAGACGCCATTATTTCTCCAATGTGTATTGTTGTCTTCTTTATAAAAAACCAGGTGGCTTTAAGAATGTGGGTTTATGTGGTCTCTTTTCTATTCCATTGCTTGATGGGTTTTTTTTTTTTTTTCTAATGACAGTACCACGCTGTTTTTATTACTATAGCTCCGTATTATACATTGAAATCAAGGATGGTGATAAGATAGTATTTTTATGGTTCTGGGTCTTTTGTGTTTCTGTATGAAATTTAAGACTGTCTTCTTCAAATTTTGTGAGGAATAGTGTGAGAATACTGATGAAGTTGCATTGGACCTGTAGAATGCTTTTGGTAGTGTTGGAACTTGGACCAAGAATGGAATCCAATGAGGGGAATTCTGAGTGCTTGTGAGTAAACAAGACAAAAGTCTTCGAGAAAGGGTTTCTCTGTGTAGCTTTGCGCCTTTCCTGGAACTCACTCTGTAGCCCAGGCTGGCCTTGAACTCACAGAGATCCACCTGGCTCTGCCTCCCAAGTACTGGGATTAAAGGCATGCACCACCACCGCCCGGCAACAAGACAAAAGTCTTGTGACCTCAGTTTCATCAAAATCATAACATTGTTCTTGAAATGTGATATCATGTTCTTCCCAGGTATATTGAATAGGAATGGGTTTGCTTCAGATTATTTGTCATAACTGGCTATTGTTATTTGTTTATAAGCCTCTATGGAAAAACATGTCTTTGCCACGTGTGGCTTGTGCTTGTGAATATTTACAGCTTGAATTTATGAGAACTTTACTCAGGTGATCTTTCTTATCTTTCAGGGTATAAATTGACTGATGCTCTGAACAAAAGTGGCTATTGCATGAGACGTTAGTCCACCTCATTTTAGGGCCCTGTTCTCCCAGAGAGGTAAACAGAATAGCCATTTTAATACTATCCCCATACCATTAATATATAGCCATTTCATACTATTAGTCCCATTAGTCTGTGAGCATGGCTGCTCTTTTCCTAGTACTGTGCCTTCTTCAATTTTTTTCTTCAGTGTCTTGCAGTTCCATTGTACAGATTGTTCACTTTCTTGGTTAGATTTATTACCAAGTGTTTTTTAGGCTATTGTGGATGGCATTGATTCCCTGGGTTCTTTTTTTAGCATCTCTGTAAGTTGTATATAGGAAAGCAACTGATTACTCTGTGCTAATTTTGTAACCTGCAATTTTGTTGAATTTATTTTTCAGCTGTGTAAGTTTTCTGTTGGAATCTTGAAGGTCGTTATATATAAAATGTTATATCACAAATAAGGATACTTTGACCTCTTAGTTTGTTATATGTACCCCTTTATCTCCTTCACTTTTTTATTGTTCTAGCTAAGACTTCATGCAGTTTGTTGAATAAATACAGGGAGAGTGTATGTACATGCTTGCCTTGCTCCTGATTTTAGTGAAGATGCTTCTGGGAATTCTGCTCTTGCCAATGATTTTTGTTGTTGTTGTTTTGTGATCCCTACATTCAGTAGCATGACTGCATATGGGTTTGTGAACCATAGTTTAAGGACCTGGGTAGAGCAAAGCTTCTTACCATATGTAAGCCCACAGTGAGGAATGAAGGGGAGGAGGAGGAAGAGAGAGATGGAGAAAGAGAAGGATGGGGGAGAGAGAGGAGAGAAGAGAGATAGCTGAGGGGTGAGGACAGCAAGGCCAGGGACAAGATGTACCCTTCAGTGGTTCACCGCCAACAACTCACCTCTTCCAACCATGCGACATCCCCTAAACTGTCTATCAGCTTCCTGTACAGTCACTAGCTGGAGATGAAGCATTTAATGTGTGTACTTTTGGGGACAGTTCAGATCCAAACTATAGCAGTTACCATCTCAAATCTACTAGGGAACCATTTCCTGGGGACAAGGGAAAAATAGAAAACTTGTTTTAATTAAAGAGAAACATGTAGAGCATGCATTGCAAAGTGTAAGGTTCTCTTCTAGAAGGGTGTTTAGTCAACTGCCTCATTTTCTGCCTCTTCCTGGGACAGCACAGCATTTTTTTGGACCTGTCTCCGTTGTTCACAGAGGTTCTCATATATTACTCTTTGGACACTGCGTATTCAACCTTCTTGGCACACCAGTTCATCCAGTTTGCAATGTGCTTCAGTGTAACTGCCTGGGGGCTCACCGCAGGGTCTCTCAGGTCCCCTAATGACATATACAGGTTGATACCAACCCCAGTTCCAAACCACTCCAGGAGAGGATTTGGCTTGGCCCAAACAGGGACTTGTTGCAGGGCAGTGTTCCTTTCCTATCCACTCTGACCAGTAAGTGGCTAGCACCCAAGACTGTTAAGTCCATGTGGATGGTGAGAAACTCTACCAAGATTGAAGAAAGAATGATTTGACAAATAGTCCAGGGCAGGGGCTTGAGTCCTACCTACTCTGGCCTCTGGCTCTGAAGGGAAACACCTCCCAATTCCAGGTACTGTGGCATCAGTCTCATTTGGAAAGTGAACTTGTTTCAAGTTTCTTGATGCCTGTTTCCCAGGGAACTATTCCCGAGTTTCTAGTATCCTTCTTGGTTTGATTCACCTTCTCCTCTCCCTTCATCTCTTCCTTCCTCTGGTCTCTGCCTCTGTCTCTCTCCTCCCTGTCTTTTATCTCTCCTTTCCTGCCTCCTCCCCTCTCTTCCTCCTGTCCCTCCTTCCCCCATCCTTTCCTCCCTGTCTCCTTCCCCTTCCCTCCATTCATCCTTCCCGCCCTGCCTACTTTCTTCTCCCTCTCTCCTTCCCTCACTGCTTCCCCCCTCCCTCCTTTCTTTCCCCCTCCTTTTCTTGCTTTAGCCTAGATGTGGTAATAAAGGAAACTATCAGGGTTGGTTTAAGTTGCTTTAGGAGAAAACAGACCATCTTTATGTTAGAACTAAACATCTACTAAAGAGAACTGACATTGGGAGACTGCAGAATTTATTGATTTTTAGCATGATTTTTGCAACCAGCTCCACAAACCGGAGATGTACACAGGTTGCCCAACAGAGACTTTGTCAGGGATTGGAGGGCCATGAATGAAAATAGGAAAAGCTAAGCAGTGAAGTCCACCCAGGCCTATAATGAAGATCTGTGGCGCAATTCTGCAGACAGTGTCCCAAAAGAAGAAGAACCTAAAGTCTGTGTATTTGTCTGTATGGCTGCTGAGCATCTCTGTTACCACACAGACACATCTTACTTGGAGATTTTGGTACATAGTCAGCGAATAGAACTGCCAACACCCTCCTCAATCTGTGAATAATCCCTGTGTGTAGCACCATCCTGTGACTTTTGCCAATGCCTCCAATTCCATCCCACCAACTTTGTCCAGCTCTCCTGATTCTCTGATGAGTCTTTCTTCATTCTCCTTTGAGTCAGAACCTATTTTAACTATGCCATGAGAATTATTAGGGAAGCATGTGTTTCATAAACCACAGTTCTCGCTTTTGAAAGAACAGTCTCACAAATCCAGACTCTCTGGAAGGCAGAAGTAATAGTACTGCCTCTGTCACAAGGACACTTTTCATTCAGGTCAGGTAGAACTCATTTCTCTGGACCCATGCACCACATATTTTAAAAATGAGGGTGTGAAGCTAGATCATGTGATAAATCAGCTCTCTATCCCTCTTCTAATCCTCTAGATCCTAACAGTCTCTTTTTCTGAGATAGGTCCTGTCTTTTCTACCTTGCTACCCTCACTATCTTGCTTATAGTAGGATATTTAGTTGGCTCTTTTCTTTAACCTCTAAACAAACTGTCCAAGGCAGAAACAACTATACTATCTTATAAATCTGTCTCCACCATGCCAGTCGAATTAAGTAGCATGTGGAACATGAATATTTCTTGAGCATTTGCAGATGCCAATCACTAAACTAATCAGATGTGCACTGACACTCTCATCAACTTGACCTTGCCATTGACTCATGAAAATTAAAATAGACACTGTTTTTAGAACTATATGTCCGCCAATTTACTATGGCTCTTGTGGCCAAGGAAATTCTGTGACTATTTTCTTCACCCAAATAAAAAAACACAGTTGTGAGAATCTTGTGTCTAGAGACAGAAGATGTGTCTTTTGGTTTGATGCATGTCATGTCACCTTTCTAAGTTATTCATTCATTCATTCATTCATTCATTCATTCATTCATTCATCCATTCATTTGTAGTAGAGTATTTGTTATCATAGTTATAGTTTCAGTGTTCACAAAAGGAAGATATGCTGGGTTCTGTAAGTGTCTCTTTGTTGTGTGGGAGTGACCCCTGGTCAATTTCCCATGCCCCAGCTAATGATTCCACACTCAGGCACATATGAGCTCAGTGTGTTAATAAAATAACAAACAAACAAACAAACAAATAAATTAACTTTTCATGTCACAGGTAAGTGTTCTAAGGCAAGAGTGTTTAGCATTTCTTAGTTTTCTCATTAGTGACATGCGGGGAGTGAGATTTAGCTTGTGTGGCTGAGGACAGGCTGGAACAGTGGCTCCTAACCAGTGCTCTACACTCCTTGGTTGCACACTCTTCTCTCATCCTCACTTCTTGCTGAAGTGTATATTCCCTCCAGCCACTGTCACCCAGTGAATGACAGCAGTGTTCAGCCTCTGGGCCATGGGAAAGCTATGTAGACAACAGAGCCTCAGTTAATTTCTGCACTTACTCAGGGGGACAGTGGGGAACAGACATGAAGTGCTTACATAAAATTTTGTACCCAGAATTGCTTTTCTGTCTTCCTCTCTTCCTGTGGATTTTTATATTTTATATAAGCATTTTTCAGCAAATCAGAATGTAGAATGTAGATGATTATGGGGCTAGTAATAGCTAATAACTGTATGGCACTTCATGAATTTTTAAAGGATTTTATAAACATCAGATAACACATGGCTTACATGATTCAGATACTCTGCAAGAGAATTGTAGAGTGCCAAATATTGGAGGGGGGAAATCATATAATGCACAAGTGTGTGTACATGTAAAAACCACTATACTACAGATTAACTAACAATGCATTAAAAATCAACCAGGCTAGTGTGCATTTTCAATCACTTACACTGAGGACTCAGGGAAGATTCCAAGGAGGTATCAAGCCAAGACCAGAAGCATAAAGAGAAATAGTCATATTAGAGAATGGGAAATACATCTACCATGTATGGAGACACCAAAGCAGATCAAAATTAAGTGTTCACTGAGAAAGACTAATGAACTTAGACCATAATAAGCAAGAGGAGAGATAGTTAGGAGAAGACTGAAAAGGAGAACAAGGGCCAGTTTCTGAAGGACCTTGGTCATGGTCAGCACATGAGGTTTAGACCAGGGTAAAATCTGTAACAGAATGATGTTGGATTTTTATTTCTTACCGATTACTGTGGAACAAGCCACAGATCAGCTAGAAACTGCCCTTGGAGCTTAAGTGGGTTTTCCCCGTTCCTTCTATCATGACTTAGGGCCAGCAAGCACTCCAGTTGTTGCCCTTCTGGGTGTTTCTTCATGCTCCTCTAAATATTTGGCAGCAAGTTCACTCTGGTGCATTTATAAAACAGTGTTTCTTCCTTTGACTCATGTCTGTCCTTGCACTTACTTTATATAAAAGTAGGTCCATGTATTCAGCATTGTACAGTCCCTGCATGCTTCTTCATATGGCAGGGGAATGGGAGACCTGTCCACTTTGCTGACTGTTTTGGTCAGTGTTCTATTGCTATCAAGAGACACCAAGACCATGGAAACTCATGGAAGAAAGCATTTAATTGGAGTTTACTTACAGTTTCAGAAGTTTAATCCATTTTCATCATGGCAGGGAGTATGGTGCCATGCAGGCAGACATGATGCTAGAGAAGTAGTTGAGAGCTCTACATCTGGGATCACAGGCAACAGGAAGAGAGAAACTCTGGGCTTGGAAAGGGCCTTTTGAAACCTCAGAACCCACCTCCAGTGACAAACTTCCTCCAATAAGGCCATACTTCCTAATCTTTCCTAATAGTGCCACTCCCTGGTGACCAAGTATTCAAATCTATGAGCCTATGGGGCCATTCTCATTCAAAACATGACACCGACACTTCTAGAAGTGAATTCCAGCCCATGCCAAGTGATGCCTTCAGATACTCTATTAAATATCACACACAAGAAACTCCTTAGCCTCCATGCGGGAAAAAGCACTAAAGAAAACATTGCCCTGATTGGAAAGAATAGTTATGATTGTAAATGAATCGGTGATGGGTTGAGGCATGTCTCTCTTTGATCTCTCACTGAAGTCTTTAAGCCTAGTATCCAAGAATGTAACTACTTGAAGATAATGACTTTAAGAAGCTGACTAAGTGGAATTGAAGCTCATAGGGCAGACCTTAGTCCAATATCACTTATAGAAGGAGATCATGACAAGAACATATAAAGACAGAAATCATTGAAGACATGCCACTGAGTACCTCCATCAAGTTTGAGAGGAACAGAAGTCAGACTCTACTGAGGAAACATGCGAAGATTCCAACATTGGGTCACAGATGTGAACAACACAACCAGCCCAAGCTTTAGCATTCCAACCCAAGGCTCTGCGCAAGATGAGAACGAACAGTTCAGCTCACATGGGGTGGCTACTATCTGTGAGCTCCTGCAGTGGACTATGTTGCCCATTTATTACGTGTATTGAGATAACACCGTGATATATGGTGTCTAGTTGAAATTTCAGCTATTTCCAGGATGCTCACATGAAAGTGGAATAGTACAGCCTAAATCCAAGCTGTCAGTGTCCCCTGAGCCCCATGACCAGAGTGTGTGCGTGCAAAGACATGCTAAATACAGAACAAATAAGACTAACCTGAAAAAAAAATACAAAATAGCAGGCCCATGTAAGGAAAAACAAGATACATGATATACCAAAACTGAGGAGCAAGCCTCAGCACCTGCATGACTCAGTAAGTCTGATAATGTAACGTCATCTAATGCTTAGGAGTGAGGCACTCCAGCAGTTCACATGAAAACCAGATGGATATGTTGAGTCCTATGCAAATGACTAATGTTTATATCCCTTAGAAGATGAATTCAGAGGGGTGGGCACTAGGGTACTGTCAGGAGGTCCCTTGTTTGGGGAACCTAGAGCAAGGAAGACCAAATTTTGCACTCAACCAACTACATGGCCACAATGAAGAATATGCACTAGGAGGCAGAAGTAATGTTGCTAAATAGGGGATTAGCATGAGCTAAGATGTCTCCCTCCCAATTTTCTATGATAAAGCCCACAGCCCTAGTAGAACTGGAAGGAATATCTGAATTCAGATATTCTTACTAATAGATACGTAATTCTGAACAAGCTATCAGAGTGCAGTGAACCTCAGTTCTGATTCAGTTAGTGTTATATTACAAGGTGACCACGCTGGGCAGTGAGATAACCAGTAGGAAACACCTACATAGTCTGCCTTGGTTATACTTGGTTACCCCCATTTTCTTAAAAAAATTGGTTGTCGAAGCTGTGAACAATGGGTCAATCCTGTTTAGTCAAAGAGCCCCTCTCTCAGAATCTTCTCATGGTTTTTCTTTCCCCTAAAAGTTTCAGGCTCCTCCCATCTTCTCTACATTCCTTTCAGCCCTAAGTGAAGACATTCTCCTGGGGCCTCCTTGATATGTGGTTGGTATACTACTTAAGATAATCTGGACTGCACTGAATTTTCTATTAAATTTAAAAAGCAATGACTTGTGAAAATCCCTAGTAACATTGACACACAACGATTCTCAGTCTATGGTGCAAATGTGTGTGTGTGTGTGTGTGTGTGTGTGTGTGTGTGTGTGTGTACATGTGGAGGCCAGAAAAAGTCAGTGGTGTCATTATTCAGACTCTGTCTGCCTTTTTGTTGAGACAGGATCTCTCACTGCTCTGGAACCAACTAAATAGGCTAGGCTGGCTGGCAGTGAGCCCCAGAGATCCATATACCCCTAAGCAATGGGGTCACAAAGGTTTATTTTTTAATGTGGTTCTGGGGTTTGAACTCAAGTCCTTGTGCTTGCAAAGCAAGCAAATTGGTGATCAAGCCATCTTCCTAGCCCAGAGAAAACCATTCTTATTGTATATTCATCTTCTCCAGTACAATGCCACTTTTCTCTGACTCAGGCATGCCAGTTGCTCATATCAGACAGAAGATGGTTCTCAAACCTTGTGCTACTTATGAGAGGGAAAACTGTGCTAGTTATGTTTGTGTGACTATTATTATTATGCTCATGGTTTCTAAGCGTTTTCAGTCCATCATAGTGTAGAAGGTGTAGCACGTGCTTATGATTTCAGGGGTGAGTGGAGGACCTGATCACATGGTGTGAAGCAGAAAGCACGGGTTAAGAATGAGGGGTAGATAGAACCTTCAAAGGCTTTTCCCTAGTGGCCTACTTCTGCCAGACAAGCCTTGCCTTCTACAGGCTCTACAACCTTCAAAGCAGCACCTCTACTGAGCATTGAGAGTATGAACATAAGGAGTGCAATGTAGAGTCAGACTATAACAGAAACATTAATGGATACACAGTATTTGCTCACATAGGTGAAAGGCATGGGTACAAAATGAGTCTATGTACTCATGTCAAAATTAGAACAGGCTAATCAATGACATTAAATAGATTGGCTATTTACTCACAAATGTGAATGAAAGAGCCAGTCAGAAACATGTGCGTAGTAGATTATTCATGTATGCTAATGGTCTTAGTGGCCACAGTCTGATGAACAGAGGCCCTTGGCCATGTGTGGTTCCCATGAGGTTGGCTCTAGCTTGCCTGTTTCCAAGAATGTAGATATAAGAGAGACAGGTACCAGGATGCCCTCATGGTACATGGCCTTTTTATTTATTCCTTAAGTTGTAGAAGTCTCTATGTCATCATTTTATAATTTGTCAAGAGGCATGGGTGAGCATGAAACAGACAGAAAAACTTCTAGAAAATTGAAATGTGTGAAAAAAAGTGTATGTGGTGTGTGTGTGTGTGTGTGTGTGTGTGTGTGTGTGTGTGTATGTTATGAGAACGGTGTTGAAATGTTCATTGGTGAGGGTGAGCCAAAAGAGTGGATTATTTTATTGTATGTCAGACTAGTGGTTTCTATCCTCACCAGAATAAGACAACACTTCACATTCACATGCATTTATGACATCCTTGTCAAACACTGGCCACCAACACCTTACTTTAATAATTCAACCAAAACATGTTCCTCTTGCAACTTCACTGTGGTAAAATTTTCAGGCACAGAGTCTTCCTCCAAATAGTAATTTGAAGATTATGTTTTGTTTTCCATGTATACTATAAAACTCAGCCAAAATTCCACGGGAGAGCTAGATTTATTCAGTGTGTGTGTGTGTGTGTGTGTGTGTGTGTGTGTGTGTGTGTGTATGCACACAGTTGGTCCTGGAGGTTAAACCTGGGTCTTTACATATGCTAAGGATACTTCCCACTGCTGAGCTATATACTCAGCCTCCTAAAAGCATAATTTAAAGGTAAATGAAAGTTGAAATAAAAAAAATTAAATACAAATACCAAATAAAAGTACTGGTGTTGTTAAATAAATATCAAATAAAGTACAAGGCAAGAAATATTGTCAAAGACATTTCATAACGCTAAAAGGATCGATTCAAGGGCAGGATATGAAAATGTAATAATGTTTACCTAATATTATTTCAAATTTCATGAGAGCAAGTTGACAGAGAATTAATGAGGGCAGCACCCTGGAGATACTCTGCAGGTAGGCTGAGTGAAAGCTTTTGCCTTCTGGAAAAACAACAACAACAACAACAGACCTCTATCTGGAAAGATGATAACTAATGCTCGAGATGGGATGCTGTCAGTGTCTCCAGGCCTGTCAGGAGGTTGAGCTGGGCCCAGGGTGGGTGTCAGCCTGTGGAGCAGTGAAGCAAAAATACTTGGACTCACTGAAGAAAATGTCAAGGGAGCCCCTCAGGCAGAAGGAAGATGATCTGATGAAGAAACCCAGAAAAGCAATCATGAATAAAGAGTAAATGGATCTACAATTAAACCTTAACAGAAAATCAGCATCCTGAATGGCAGATAAGTTTTATGAAGGCTAAACCATGTGAAAAAACTATTGAGCACACAAACCAAGGTGAGGTATGGGCTTAATGTGGCAGGTTTTTGAATTATAAGAATAGGATTTCAAATGCTAGTTTATAAAATGCTTTTCAGTGGAAAATGATCAAAAGTTTCAATTAAAAACAGCAAAACTTGAGGCTAGATAAAAAATAATTGCATGATTATTTTAAGAGACTCGAGGCTCATTACACTTATGAATTTTGAAAATGAAAGGATGGAAAAACATGTAATACAAATTCCACTGGGGGGAAAACTGTTTTAATAGTGCTAACATCAGACAATATAGATTTTAATGTAACAAGCATGTTTAAAGATTAGTGTTCCCTCCTCATATTAAAATATCTACTTTAACAAGAAGTCAGGACATTCTAAATATTTATGGTTCTTAGCCACACCGAATCAAAATCTCATCATAAACACAATAGAAAGATAAACACCATTGTTCTGGTGTTGGGAGATTGCAACAATTCTCTCAGTAACTGGTAGAAGAGCCGACAGTAATTCATAATGAATACATGGTCATTAAACAGAAGCCAATTTAAACACATGAAACACTGCAGCCCATAGTCACACACGCAGGGCTTCCAAGAGCAGAAGGAACATTTATTAATAAATAATATTGAACCATAATGTAAGTCACAAGCACAAACAACTGAATTCCTTATAGGGGTTTTTCTTACCACAGTGGAAATGAGCTAAAGTCAGTAATAAAAAGAAAACAATCTACATTAAATTAAAAATAAACATGAGTAAGTCACAAGTACTATAAAATAAGAAATGGGAAAACTGGGGGTGGGGATTTAACTGGAAAGTGGGGTGAGAGGACAATGTGGAGAGAGAGGGAAGGATAAATAGCATTAATGACATTTGAAAAAGTCATAAGAAACAAATTATTTTATGTTTTCTTGAAAATACATTTGAATAAAGTTATGCCTCTTGGGGTAATAATGCTCCCCACAAGAGCCACAGACTAACAAATCCCCAGTGACAGGCATGGGAAATGTCCCTTGAGATTTTGGTCACGGGAGTCAAGGCACTCCCCAAACAATATGGCTATTGCCATTGCTCTCAGTTGCCTTCCAAAACTTAAAGTAAGTCCCTATTGCTAAGGACACCACATGTAGGAATTGGAAGAATTGATCTGGAACTCACTTGGAAGTTCCCTATTTGAGAACCAGCTCTTATATTGTCCAAGGTGTTATGCAAGCTATCAAAACAAACAAACAAACAAACAAACATGAGTCCTCTTGTCCAACTGTAAAGTCTTAAACCACAACCATGACCAGCACAGCAAGGTATTACCAGGTGCAATAATGACACATATCTTGACAGCAACCAACATCTGTCTAATTGGACTTCAGGTCCACTAAATAGGAGAGAAATCATGCTTGTTACTGCAGCCTAGCTGACTATTCATGGCTGATGAGGTCATAGTTCCTAGAGAGAACTTGTCAATGTCATTTTCCTAAAGCTGTTTAATTTCTAATTCAATTCAAAGTACTTATTCTTATACTTACAGAAAAATGGATCTCTCATCCCTCATCCAAGAAGCTTCTTTTTGTAGCAGATGGAGAACATTACAGAAACTGGTCAAAATGCAGAGAACAACTGACTGTGGGATGCTCAACCCAAGTGATAGATCTACAACTCAACTCATCCTCTACACCTGAGGATCTACAACTCAACTCATCTTCTACACCTGAGGATCTACAACCCAACTCATCCTCTACACCTGAGGATCTATAACTTATCCTCTACACCTGAGGATCTACAATCCAACTCATCCTGTGCACCTGAGGATCTACAACTCAAGTCATCCTCTACACCTGAGGATCTATAACTTATCCTCTACACCTGAGGATCTACAACTTATCCTCTACACCTGAGGATCTACAACTCAAGTCATCCTCTACACTTGAGGATCTACAACTCACGTCATACTCTACACCTGAGGATCTACAACTCAAGTCATCCTCTACACCTGAGGATCTACAACTCAAGTCATACTCTACACCTGAGGATCTATAACTCATCCTCTACACCTGAGGCACAGGGAACACTACAGAAGGTGGGAAACAAATATTTTAAGAGTCAGGGGACCAGGAAGTCTGCTGTAAGATTATATCTTCACCATTTAACAGGAAACCCATGGAACCTCAAAAATATAGTCCCCTAAACAATATCTATACAATAGAAATTAATATGCCTACATTGATGGGGTAAATCTCATGAGGTCCTACTCCTAGAGGATGATTAACAGGAAATTTGTGGCTTCTGAGACACACACACACACACACACACACACACACAGAGAGAGAGAGAGAGAGAGAGAGAGAGAGAGAGAGAGAGAGAGAGAGAGAGAAATTCTTCTCCAAGGACAAACCCCCTCATAGATTATACAGTCACCCTTAAAGAAATACACATATGAGCAACACTAAATATACTCAGCAGGCTGTGAGTGTGTGTGTGTGTGTGTGTGTGTGTGTGTGTGTGTGTGTGTGTGTGTGTGTGTGTGTCTGTGTGTCAGTAATTAAAGGAGAAGAGGTCATGAATTCTAGAGGCAGGACATTGGAGGATTTGGAAGGAGAGAGGGAAGGGGAGAAATGATATGAGTAGAGTATATATGTACTAAATTCTCAAAATTATTTTTATGTTAAAAATACAAGTTTAAAAAACCTTCAAAACATTCACGGGTGAAAGTGGAAATCACATTGATTTTATTAGTTCTTTTTCTCACTAATATACCAGAATTTCTGGCATCAACAAAGGAGGGGGCTAATTTGGGCTCCTTGTTTGTAGATGTAGCCTGTGATGGTGTGGGAGGCATGGCAGTGGGGGAGGCATGGCGGTGGGGGAGGCATGGCATTGGATGAGGCATGGGTCTTGGTATGTGTTGCAGCTTAGTAATGATGGTATCCTGTGACTGGTCATGTCCTGGTAGTCAGGAAGCTGAGAACTCTGGCAGGAATCAGGGCTAGGCTATATCTCAAAAGATAGACCCTAATCCTCTTGAAACCTACTTCCTCCAGGTAGGTTCCTAAAGGGCAAAGGGGGAAAATCATAATCATTTAATCATCTTAATATATATGAGTTATTTGATACAATTTAACATATAGTTTATAGTAAGAACTCTGATGGAGTAAAAATAGAAAGGAATGCACTTTTTAAAAGTGTCTACAAAATTACCATTATACAGTATTGAAATATTAAAAGCCTTTGCCCCAAACTAAGCGAGAGAGCGTATGCCCCTATGGGTAACTTTATTTTTCCTTTACTAGATTCCATAATCAGTTCATTAATGGTAGAAAATGAAACAAAAGCTATAGACTTTGAAAAGACCAAACTCCCTTTTAGATGATGTGTGTGGGATGGACAGGCAATCTGACAAATCTAATATGATCAGAATTACTAGGGAGAATTTTCAAGACTGATAGATGCAGTTTGGACATCCAAAACCTAATTCTGTTTTGAAGTTAATAATAATAAATTATTAATAAAACACACTCTTTGATTTCACAGCATTATTTTTCATAGTATCCAAAATATTGGGTAAGCATGAATCTATTGAATATATATGCTCTTTATAAGGTAAGACATTTCTAAATGAAAGAAAATCAAAGAAGTTGAAGGATATCGTATTATGATGCAACTAAAAACTCAGTATTTTGGAGATAGTATTTTCCCCTGACATGATCTAAAGACATAATGAAGATTTCATCAAAATCCCAACAGACTTCTTTGTCATCCAGAAACTAGCAAGTTGATTCTAAAAGTTACTTACGTGTCAGCCCCCACTAGGTCCGTCACAGCTCAGGAGAGCTGCAGTAATTGGGACAATATCTTACAGCTCAGAGAGACACATAGATAGGCCAGCAGAACCAGGCAAATTGGATGGCAGGCATCAACAGACTTCTTCGTTCTGTCCAGTGTCTTGTTGCCATTACTGTTAAGCCTCATTGAGCACACAGAGACTAATGTTTTACCCCAGTCCTTTCGAGTTAGGGTGCAGTCACATGGCTTGCTTTGGCTAAGTGAACTGACAACATCCGTGATGTGTAAGCATTTCCTGGGCTAAGTTCTGACAAGCAAGGGCAGTTGCTCAGTTCTGAATGACAGAGCAGTTGGTGCCTAGATGAGACACTGTGATAGAAATCTAAAGACACTGGCATGGTTGCCATTTGGCTGTTGGCCAGAGCATGGTGAGGGGCAGGATGGAGAACATTGTTCAAGCTGGTCACTCTTAGAAGGCTGAGATCAAATCATGTAACAGTGAGTTTGTGGCTAAAGAAAAATCCTGGGAACAGGGCATGTGTTAGGGGCTATCACTGTATTTGGCAAGTTATAATAATAAAGCTTAGCCAAAACAAATGGCCACTTTACAAGCAGGAGAGAAATAAATAAAGACATTTCCGAGTCATGTTGGATAAAAAGAGACAAAATATTTCAACTTAATATAGTAAAAGATAAAACCAGGAGTGATAAGTGGTGAATGAAAACTCATGGTTTTTAGCAAGGGACAAACTGGTTATTGGGGTGCCTAGCAGTACAAGTCTAATTAAGAGGTGGCTTACCCTCATATCATATCCAGACAAAGGAGCCTAGATTAATCATACTGATTGAATGGTTCTCCCACTAAAGTCTAATAAGATCAAAGTACCTAGCACTAAAACAGAGGGCAAGAGTTGGTGGCAACAAAAGAATAAATTAAAGATAAAAATATGCATAGAACAGAACTCAAGGTGTGACTACTGACACGGAAAACTGACCTGAGTCCATAGCTTAAACCTTGTAAGAGAATCATGTTTTGATGACGGACTAAACATTGAGTTACTTGATTCTCTGAGACAATGCTGATTTGGAAGCTGTCTGAGAAAGGTCTGAAACCCCAGGAGGTCAGAGTCTCAGATGTCATCATGCAAGTCAATTACTCAGAAGGCTGACACAGGAAGTTTGCAAATTCAAGGCCTTCCTAGTCTACCTGATGAGTTCAGAGTCAGCATAGGTAACCTAATGAGTCCTTGAAAATAAAATAAGAATATAAAAAGAAGGATAGGGATACAGCCCAATGGTAAAGTGCTCACCTCTCAATAGAGGGGGGGATCTTTGATTGGTATGTAAAATGAATATAAAAATTATTTTAATAAAAAAAAAGAGAGAGAGAAGCATTGCGATACATCATTAGAACAGCTCCAAGCTAGTGACAGGTGCTCCATATGACTTGGGAGTCAGCACTGCTGTGTACCCTCCCACCCTGCTCCCACCCAAACCTGTCCTTATCCTTTGAGCCTTGAGCTTGAATATTATGTGTGGTAAACTCTTAAGAATCCAAGCATATGACTGTTTATTTGGATCCCATGAACACCAGTGTGGGCTGGGTATCAGTCACTCTGCTTCTCTGGGTCTTTCAGTAAAAGGTCATTCAGTTCTCTGTGCTGTTTTCCTTGTCTGTAAAATGTGAATTTAAGTAAACAAAACAAACAAAAAAGTAGTAAATAACATTTACAGTAGTAAATAAGATTTTCCTGGAGTCTGGCATATAAATGATGATATTGTAAGTCATTGCTCCTCCCAAAAATGTTTTAGTTAGCTGGCTAGCTAGGAAGCTAGCTTTTGAGACAGGGTCTCACTATGTAGCCCAGGCTGGTCTCCAACTTGCAATCCGACTGCCTTAGCCTCCCAAGAGATTATAAGTGTGCACCACCATAGCCAGCTATCATAGCTATTTTAAATCTAGCAGTGATATTTTGAACCAAGAGCCAGTCACTTTTTGCTAAGTGTGGTTGGCCCACAGTTTAACATTAGAAAGAGTACATCGGAATTTTGTTTTCTTTATCCACACTTGACTGCCACTCCTCATTCCGCAGCCCCCTGCACCTCCCATGCTCCATAGAAGAGTGGCAGCCATTTCACAAGACGCCATGCTTTGCTGCCTTTGTAAGTACAGTAAATATGTGTGACATTGCCTGCAGTTTCAGTCATTTCTCTAACATTGATGTTAGTGCCCCACCCATTGCCTTTCATATTTCCCTGGGCTGCAAACAGAGAATGTGATTTAGCATCATTCCCATGGACAGGAAAATACCTGAGTGGCTCTCACTTACTGAGTTGAAGGAGTGTCGTGTGTGTGTGTGTGTGTGTGTGTGTGTGTGTGTGTGTGTGTGTGTGTTGTGTTGTACCACCAGAAAGCACCAAGGAAGTGAATGCAGCATCTAATAAGAATTCAAGCTCCCTTGTTAACAACCACTGCCTCCCTAAAATTTTAAAATACAGTGAAGGAAAATGATTGTGCAAGTCAGAATCTGGAATGTTTAGTTTTTTTTTTTTTTTACATTCAAACAATTTTTTTTTTATTTTATGTGTATGAATGTTTGACTGCATTTACATCTATACCACGTGCATACCTGGTATCTATAGGGGCCAGAAGAGGGTTTCGGTTCCCTGGAAACTGGAGTTGCAGACAATTTTAAGTTGCCATGTGGGTGCTGGGAATTGAACTCAGACCCTCCGGAAGGGCAGCCAGTGCTCTTAACTGCTGAACTGTCTCCCCATGTCCCAAAGCTCAGATCTGTTGCCCGATTCCCAGTGCTGTCTTTCATTTGGCTCTATTATGAGGGGAAAGGTAAGGTTGTGAAAGGCAGCGACGTAAGTAAAAAAGTTGAGGAGTCCAAAACCAGAGGCAAGAGCCCCGTCTCCAGCATTGCTGGTTTCTTCTGTCCTGCAATTTGGATATCTGCAGAATGAACTGGTTTGCTTTCTTCTTATTAATATTATATAGCTGAACAGAGACTCATCTAGTTAGTATGCTCAATGTAGCAACTAACTCAGGAAGAAGAAAAGTGGTTTTCAAATTTGGCCTTTGAGGCTCTGGCTTAGGTTTCCATAATTGGATACAAATACAAGGCCTGGAAGGGAATTACTGTGAGATTTAGCATGGAGTTATTTAAACATGTATTTAAAAGGCAGAATTCTGTGGCTACCAAGAAAGCGCAGGATTGGAAAGCATGTGGTTACAGAAGCATGACCACTGGTGCGTCTGTGCCTGCTCACCTGGAATGTGGATTTTACCAACTTCATTTTGATCTCTTCTTTCTTTAGGACATTAGGGAATGCATCCCATGTGTCAGGCAGTGTTTGGGGCTAGACTGTGTTCTCTCTAAATATAAGTGAACTTCTGACTCTTGACATTTGTGAATGTGACCTTCAGTTACAATTAAGGTCCTTGCCAATATAATAGAGACGTAACTTAAAATGAGGTCATAATGAATGGTGAGCCCCTCAGTACAATGAAGGCCATTCTATAAGAAAGGGATTAGAGAGATTTATCTAGACAGAGAGAAGAGATGCCACATGAAGCTAAATACAGGGAGAAGAGATCCTAGGAAGACTGGGATAATGTAGCCCCAAGCTCAGGAAAACCAAGACATCCAGCAACAGAAGTTGAAAAATATCACGGACTTGTTCTCTTTTGTATAGCACAGAGGAAGTATGGTTCTGCTGACATATGGCTTTAGACTCCTGGTCTCTAGAGTCATGAGACAACATATTTCTGTTGTTTCTAGCCATCCCGTTTGAAGTACAGATATTCCTCACACATGTTGATAAGGGAGGGAATGAGCAAAGGCATTAAATAGGTATTTCATAAAAAGATGCCCAAATCAGGAGCAAATATATAGAGAGGCTTAAATTTATTTAGTATTAAGAAAGTGTAGATTAAAAATCACAGAGAGTCTCATAGCAGAATGCCTAAAGGGAAAGGGACACTGTACATTATACCAAGGTTCAAGTGCTGTGGAGAGGCAGACATCACATTGAAAAATTCTACAGCCGAATCAATTCAAAATAACTGTGCCTCAGAACCCAGCAATTCCATCCCCAGGTGTGCACTGAATAGAAATTCACAAGCCTGTTCACTTAAGGGCATGTACTGGACATTCACAGCTGCTTCAACCCAAATGTACTAGAATGTACTAGAACGTTAAACTGTGGTGTTATGTTAGCTAATATTGAACATAAACTGACAGCATCCAGAATCAGCGAGGAGACAAAGCCCTGAGCAGCCTGAGGTGGGTTAGAATGAAGCTGTCAGATTATTCTAGCCCTGCAAAGCCTGAGGAGACTAAATGAACCGTCACCTCTAGGTACGCTCTTGGAAAGGAAAGGGACATTAAGGAACAACCAAGTAATCACAGATAAGGCAAGGCCTTTGGTGTTGATGCCGGCCTATTCATTATGACCAATGTACCTCTCCAATTTAAGGTACGAATAGCAAAGGAAAACTAGATACAGATTCCATGGGAACTCTCTGTAGATGCTTTGGTATTTTTTCTACAAATCTAAAACTATTCTGAAAATAAGAAAAATAAATAGATGCAATTGATGTAATGGCCCTTGCCTTTCCATCCAGGCAACCTCTCTGCCCCTTAGCTTGGATTCTTGACTTTTGTCAGGCATTTTTCTGTGATTTAGAAGGAGCTGAGTTAGATGGCTTGGGCTGCCTGGATTGGAAACAGCTGAATTCTTGTCCTGTGGTGTCTCTGTCAAATGTGAGAAATTGATGGATGGGGACAAATGAGGAAGAACCCCTCCCAGGACCCTCCCTGGAAAAGTGAAAAGCATGTGGGATGCTTGCCAAGAGGCCCTGAGGGAAATTCCTTCCTGAGATGAAATTTATTGACTCAAATAACTCAATCTCTGTCAGAGATAATCTGAAAAGCAATACTGCATGGTGCATATATCACAAAGTCCCCTGGAAGTATTTTCGAGGTGAATGTCTGAAAGAAGAATTTTTTCCTCTATTTTGAACAGAATTTTTTTCCATGAAAAGTAATGCACAATCATTTTTCAAGAATGTGAAAGTACTAGGATTAAAATAATAACAAAAATAAAACTGAACAAACAGTGATTTAATTAGAGAAAACAACTCTTAATGTTGTATATATTATATATGTGGGTGTGTGTGTATACATATATATTCTAATTTATGTCTTTTTTGATGGAAATCTTGGCAATTATTGCTCCTGGAAACATTACCTAAAGTAAGTTACTTTATGACTATGCTTCTTTTTCTTCAAGTTTGTTTCTACCATACTTGGTTATCATGCACCATGTATCAAATTATCATGACCGTATAATTTATCAGATAGCTGCAAAAAGAAAGGAAATCCATTCTTCTGTACACATGCTGGAAATTTCTGTTATTCCTAATTTTCTTAGCATATTGGTAGATGCACATCTTGGAGATTTAGAAATCTTTCTGGGACTACCTAGTAATCAACATTTTTTTTAGAAGCATGAAAACATGGTTTTAATGTAGTCTTCTCGACATGAGTTGAAGCTCAGTACTCCTATCTTGGAGGTTCCCTTTTCATTTCCTGCCCCCCCCCCCATCCATAGTTTCACTCTATAAGGGTATTGCTGAAGAGTAAAGGATTCTGGGAAGAACTCAGAAACATCCTTTGCAGTGCCAAAGGATGGAAATTGGAGGCAAAATGCAGCATGTACCAGACACCTATCGAATACAGCCTCTCACGTATTAATGGAGTTTGCACTTGTAGGTCCCCTCTGATGTCAACCCCCTCATACACATCTTTCCTGCTCTCCTTAGTGGTCCTGCCTCCTAAGATCTTACATTTGAATGTTGGCCTTCTGGAGGGCAAAGAACAGCTTTTGGGAGTCAGTGCTCTCCTTCCATCATGTGGGTCCCAGGGATCAAACTCAGGCTTGATGACAGGCGTTTTTCAGCCATGGAGACATCTATCTCACTGGTCTCTCAGTTACGTTTTTTAAAACTATAGTATTTTTATTAATTCTTTGAGAATTAAATACACAAATCCAATGTACTTTGATCATATTCTCTCACTCACCAGCGTAGCTCTTCACAGAACAATCCTCCTGTGTCTTATTCCCACCATACACTGTCAAAAGCTCCTTTGCTAGGGTGTGGGGCTCCGGAGTTCCATTCTCCTCTCCAAGCTGCAATGTTGTCACGATTGACCTTGCACAGGTCTTGTGCAGACAGCCACCGCTGCTGTGGATTCATGGGTGCCATTGTCTTGCCACGTTGGTTCTCCCTGACTCCTGTGTCTTACAGTCTGTCTACCCTCCCTTCTACAAATAGTCTGTGAACCTAAGGGGGAGAGCCTGTGATACAAGTGTCTCCTGTGTAGCTGAGCTCTCAACAGACACTTACTCTCTGTGCTTAGGCCTGCTGTGGGTTTTTGCATTAACCACAGTCCATGGCACATGAAACTTCTCTGAGTATGTCTGAGAATTGCACTAATCTATGAGTAAAGAAATACAGATTTTGTTGGAAGGGAAATGGGAAATAATGGACAGGGAGACTTAAGTGATGAGAAGGATGGGATACTAGGGAGTAGGGGACAGGGAGAGGTAGAGCTAATATTAAAGAAATTTGAAAAAGCCATATGGAAACACACTGTTTCATAAGTTTCATGCATATACTTTTTTTCACATAAAAGAGTTTAATTTGCTCATGATACTGAGTTGCCTTGCCCAGCCTTAATACACGGGGAGGTGCTTAGTCTTACTGCAACTTGATATGCCATGTTTTATTGATATCCATGGGAGACCTGCGTTTTCCTAAACAGAAATGGAGGAGTGTATTGGATGGTGGGAACGGGGGAAGGGGGCAGGGAGAGGGAGGACCTGGAAGAAAGGATGGAAGGTAAACTGCTTTTAGTATATAAAATTAATATAATAATAATAATAATAATAATAATAATAATAATAATAAAAGTTTAATTTGAGTTATTCTACACAGAGAGTAGAGCCTCTTCTGAAATACATACATTGCCAAACAGGAAGCCCAGTGCCAGGTATAGGGAGGATAATACCTCTGACGTTGTTGGTCACAGTTGTCTTAGAGATTCACTAAATAATACAGACTATTGCCAGTGCTCTTGGTTCCCTCCAGAACTTGATGGTAAGACCTCATTGTTAAAGATACCACACACTTTGGTTATAGGATATGGTGAAATCAAGTTAATACTGACCAGGAAACTTCCTCCTTGCTGGCTAGCTCTCATAGTACTGGAAGGTGGTATGCAGGCTGCTGGGGAGAAAGTTATCAAAGATAGTTTTACCAAGCTATAAACCCTATGAACTGCAATAATAACAAGAATCATGGCAAGATATGTTTGTATGTTCAATAGTGGTATGGTTGTTATAGGGGTAACCATCTGCTCTCTGATTGGATTAAGTTCCATTCCACAGGAGGAAAAATGTGCCTGATACTTGTCTATCTGGCAAAGATCTCATAGTAGGGAAACTCATAGGCCCTGGGGTTGAACCTATTACTATTATTTTACTAAGTGGATATTGGATCGGATTTTGAACATGAAAATGAGAGCTGCATTATAAACCAGAAAAGACAACATGGGACACCAGAAAAGTGGGGCATTCTTATTTGAATTTTGACTCTATCACTTAATGTCTGCATGTTTCTTGTTATAGGACTCTGCTGTAAGTCAGCTTTCCCCCCCTATTTCAGCTTGATACAGTACAAATTCTTATCCTAATAGTGAAATGTTGCATTGAGGCTTGCCCAGTAATTGAGTAAAACCAAAACTTATTATAAGCCACAGTCATTCTAGGGTCCCCCATGCTCTGGTTCTATAGGTTGCAGTCTGATTGGTCTTTGCTTTGTATCTAGTATCCACTTATGAGTGAGTACATACCATGTTTGTCCTTCTGGGATGACTCAGGATGTCAGCTTTTGATCTAAAAATTTCTAGAGTTGTTAGGGTCAAAGTTGGGAACTCTGGTAGTTCTAACAAGCTGTGCCCAGATGTCTGTACTTATTAAGCCAATTAAAGTAATAAGCCAATAAGACAAGTAATAGTGAAAACCAGAGAAAAGAGATTGATTCAGGATGGCAACATGGGGAAAAGAAGACATAAAGAGGTCCAATGACCCCACAAATCCATTTTAGAGGTCCTGACATGAGGTTTAGGTTTAAATAGAAAGCAAGAGGTAGACAAAACTAAGCCCTTCTGGTCTACCTGTGGTGTCATCCATCATTGACTCATCATTGTCTGGACTCTTTCCTGAAAGGAGGTCTGAAAAGTTGTGAGAACTCTATCTACACCCTTTTCCTGGGAGACAGGCTCCTCTGACAGTACCAGGCATCAGCATTTTCCATATGAGACTTAGAGAAATTCCAGTTTCTTCAGGTTCATTGCCTTCATAGTCTGATAGCCAAAGGGCCCAAGTGACACCCTTTTTGAGCATCTTTGCTCTTGCCAAGACAGTAACAATAATACAAAGATTGAAACAGCCATGTCATAAACTATTGCATTCAAGAGTGAAGTAATACTGAAACCTGGCATAGTCCTGACACATACTTGCTGAAGAGCAAACGCCAGTTGCCTTCCTCTTCCTTTTCTTTCTTTCTTTCTTTCTTTCTTTCTTTCTTTCTTTCTTTCTTTCTTTCTTTCTTTCTTTCTTTCTTTCTTTTTCTTTCTTTTTTGTTTTTTGTTTTTTGTGACAGGGCTTCTCTGTGTAGCTTTTTGCCTTTCCTGGAACTCTCTTGGTAGCCCAGGCTGGCCTTGAACTCATGGAGATCCATCTGGCTCTGCCTCCTGAGTGCTGGGATTAAAGGAGTGTGCCACCACCGCCCGCCCGGCTCCAGTTGCCTTCTTCTTTCCCATCCTCTCCCTGCACTTGCTTTTGCTGTGAGCTAACTCGTTCTTTGTTCTTATCTTCACCACTACCATCATCAAAACGTGGAAGCCAATTCGACTTTAAATGTTGTATAGGGGGTCTTATTTGGGTTCTTACATTTTTGGTTAGATCTCACCGTTCTCTGTTGTTGTTTATTTATTACATTTCTCCATGCTCTTTTCTCCCTCAAACTCCCCCATATGCCCCCTCCCCACTTTCCTTCAAATTTATTGCCTCTTTTTCATCAATTCTCATTGCATACATATATGCATTTTAAATACATATATATTCCCAAATATAACCTGCTGCGTTCATATAATGTTACTTGTACGAATGGTCACAGGGCTGACCATTTGGTACTGGAACACTAACTGGTGTGCTCTCCCCTGGGGGGAGACCTCCTTTCCTGCTCCCAGCTTTTCTCAGTTGCCTACAGTTCTTTGTGTAGGTGTGAGGCCTTGCGTGTTTTGTTTTGTTTTTTTTTTTTGATGGTTGGTTTTTATTTCATTTTGGTCTGTTTATGGCATTTAAATTCTATATACCTTTAAAATGATCCTTTAAAGATTTTACTGCCAAGTATCCCAAGCTAGACAGTTTAGTTGGGGGTGGTAAAGTCAATCTTTTCAGTAGGACCTTATATGGATATAGAAAATTGATAGATTCATTAATTTGGTTTATGATCTGCTTATCTTGATACAATGCTATTCTTCTTTGCTTTTACTTTGTTCTTAATTACCAAGGAATAAAATACAGAATTAAAAGGTGTCTTTGAATGAAGAGAACTGAGTCTTTCTAAGAACAGAAGGACTGTGTCCCTGGACTTAAAAATAGATCTTAAAAGCTGTTACTCATGGCTAGTGATGATTCTTACACAAACCTCCAAAGCTCTGGTCATCAGACAACTCACTGAGAAACAAGCTCAGGCAGGGGAAGATGTCTCAGACTTTGTGCTAAGACCTCTTCAGAATCTTCTTGAAGTGTGACCTACATTGCATTAAAAATGAGTTTGTGTCCAGCATTACATCATGCCATGAGAGGCCTCTGGGCTAAGGGTGAGAGGCCATAGAATGCTTTTCCTTTTAAGCTATGGGCTTTACCACCTCATAGTATTTACATTTATAATAGGTGATGAGAGAGTTTGCAATAGTCTGTGTACATCTTGACCCAAACAGGGATTGACTTGAGGAGTCCTTGGCCTTATATGAATAGTTGCTGTTCCTGCCCCTGAACGCATTCATCACTGGACAAGTCTGAGCTCATGTCTGCCTCTTAATACATAGAGAGTATATAAATCCAACCATTTCAACCATGGTCGAATCGTTCTTTTAAATCATTAAATTATATAAGGGATTTTATCATACAAGTCTTGGCCTTTGTAATTCATCATTTTGAAGAAAGAACATGCCTACATGTTGTTTAAAAATAACTCTCAAGTGCATATTCTACTCCCCCCAAATACAATATTTGCTCTAACGAAAGCTGTAACAAACAATTAACTTTCTATTCTTTGATGAATGGCAATGGTCTTGTCCTTTATTTTTGGAATAAGGTTAAAGGCTTTATATTAATTAAACTTCAGTGGGCATATTATAGATGCCCGAGGCTGTGTAATTGGATGACTGATAAATTAATAAGTTGAAAAACCTCAAATGGGATCCCATTTTCAGCTGATTTCAGCCTGCTGTGATTGTGCTCAGCTAGCGGAAGCAGAAGCTGCAGCTTTTGATAGAGCCATGAATGAGGACATGAACATCAAACAGTGTCCTTGCGTTGCTGCAGTTTTACTCCAGCCACCAACCCCTACTCGTCCCTTAAATGTGCGTCAAGATCTTCAATCAAAAGAATCCTGAGCTTTGGAAGGAACTGCAGCCGTCACCCAGGTGCTTTCACAGTTCTAAACACGTGTGTCTCTGAAATGGTTCACATAGGAACTCCAGGGATAGGCACTCTTCTCATTCCCTGGGACACTCAGTTACAAATGGCATGGTTTATTTGAAGAACAAATCTCATTGTATGGGACAAGCATTTAGCTTACTTTCATCCCACATGGTGGCGAAGGAGCCTGGCTTACACACTGTGCTGGCAAAGTGATCTGTTAGTGCTGGGCACTTGATGGCCTATGGAGATTTACAGGTTCATCCAGATCAGGAAAATTAACTCCACTCTTAGTTGGGCTGAAATATTTGGATTCTGATCACTTTGCAGGGCATTCAAACTTTTTAGAATCTATCTTCAACTTCTATAGCCAGACAAGTTGGTTTCCATTCTCTGAAGTTATTAGGTACCTCTAGAGCCCGGACACATCATTTGTTCTGTTTCTGTGCTTTCTGTTTCTCATTTTAGCTGCTGAATTCCTCTTCTTTGTCAACCTTGATGGAGCAATCTCAGGTATATTCAATTTTTCTCTGGCCTGACTGGAAAATGGCTCCTCCTATCATCCAAGGCATGTCTTTGCATTCTCCAGTCCCAAGTAATGGGGAAAAGGCCCAGAATTTATTAATTCATTATGTTAGAAGTTAGGTTCTGTTGACTACACAACTCCACCTACTGATTTAGGGAAGGAGCCCTCTCTGAGGTGGAAGAAATGGAATGTAACTCGATGGTGATAGTTCTGGAGAAATTCTTACTGCTGTGACTGGGGGCACAGATAAGTTTCCTTCCCTGCCTGGGGATATAATAAAGCACACAGTAGCAGTATACTGCTTTAGAAAGTGAAACCAAATGCAGGTAATGGACATGAATTGTGGAAGAGGTTATGATGAGCTAATTCTTTTTCTAGCTCTAACTTTGTCATGAAATTTTCTTTTCTTTACCCCCCTTTCAGCAGTAGATAAGTGCATAAAAATCTGAGATAGTGAAAATGTAAAATCCAATGTGATTCTCCATAGCTTCAGAATGGCTGTTGTAGTTGAGATGTGGTAACTGAGTCTAATTAATTTTAGTGTGAGATTGTTCTTTTATTGCAATCTTTTTATTAAATAGTTTATAAACGGAGATGGGGAGTAAGACTTGCTCGAAGATGTATTTACTGATAATATTAGTGTAGTTGACTGGTTGATACTTAATTTTTTTTCCACAACAAAGTAAAAGGATTCTACCAAACATGTTTCTATTCAATTTTCTTTACATTGCAGGAACACTGTTTTCTTTCTTTCTTTTTTTTTTTTTTAATGAGTTCATATTCCTCACTTTTCATGCATTGAATCTAGGTCATTGTCTCTCCTTTTGTCTTGGGGATACTGGCAACTGTGACACCTTTGTCATGGGGATCCCACATGAGATTCAGGCTAGAGTCCCTGAGATTGGAGTAACTGCTATCGAACATTTCCCTCTCAAGCTCTCAGGTTTCATCTCATTCTTTTACCACAGTAAACCTTTGAGGTAGATATTCTTATTTGATTTTTATCTCATTTCAAAAAGAAATAAGTCTGCAGTTCATATCAGATAGGCATCCACATAGCAACTTAAGACATAAGTAACTGGCAAGCATTTACCTCAGATTCCTTAAGCCTGTTGGTAGCATATACCCACTAAGCATTGATTCCATATCTTATGCCATGCTGAGAACATACAATCCTCATGAAAGTCATCCAACCCAGACTCATGAATGTTATTGTGTGAGACTGGTATGGGAGCTTGTTTAGATAATTTCCTCTGAGAATATTAGGAAGTCAATGCCAGAGGTAGAGTTTGAACTTCCAAAATATAAACCATTTCTTATTTGTCTGGATTTTAATTTAAGTACCATCATTTTTAAACTAATAAAGGAATCCCATATGACCTAATTATACCATATCCAATGGACTCCATGCCAACCCAAAACAGAGATACTTACTTGCACATCAGTGTTTATTGCAGCTCTCTATACAATACCTAAATTATGGCACAGACCTAAGTGTCCAACAACAGAGAAATGGATAAGGAAAATATAACACACACACACACACACACACACACACACACACACACACACGAGGAAAATTTTCAGTCAAGAAGAAGCATGAAGACATTTTATTTTCAGTAGATAATGATAGTAAGTGAATTTAGACAATCTCAGAAAGAATAATGTCTTCTCTCACTGTAGTTCCTAGGTTTTGTATAGATACATGAATTGTGCATATGTGTGCATGTGTGTGTCTGGTGTATATGACATGAACGTAGAAATAAAACTGTCTAGGAGAATAAAACAGACATATGTTAGTTGAGTAGGACAGACAAGGAAAGGTAGGGGAATGTAAGGGAGAATACACTCAATATATAGTATATATGCACAAAACAAAAAAAAAAACATTAAAAAAAATACATTTAAAGGGTATAACTATGAAAACAAATAAATATCATGCTTCAAAAAATAGTCCAGACATAGAAAGATGAAGATTGTAATTCTATTATATGAAGTGCCTCCAGTGTCAAATCCACATTAAAAAATGGAGAAACAATTGGCAGAGGTTTCTGGAGATCAGGATAGGAAATTATTTCCTAGCTGATGTTAAGGTGTCACTTTGGGGAGATGAAAAGGCTATGGAAGAAGGGATCAGTTGCACAGTAGTGTGGGTGAACCAAATGCTATGGAACAGTACACTTAAAAATGGTTGAAATGCACCAGGCATGAGAAATCCCTTTTTGAGTAGTTGGTGGTAGTGGTGGTTGGGGATGCAAGTGACTCCCCCAAAAATGTAGGTTATTGCTGTTGCCCTTTGTTACTTCTTAGAACTTAAAATATTGCTGAAGAAGACAACACACTTTGGACCTTGGGCTTGGAAGAATCCGGCTAGCTCTGACCCAGAAGCCTATCTGCTGGACTAGCTTTCATAGTATAAGAGGTGCTGTGCAAGCTGTCGAGGGAGGAAAAAAAATCAATCAATAACTAGATGTGATGTTTGCAAACCATAGTGATCACCAGTATGTCAAGATATCCCCAACAGTGCTACAGTGGCACTTATATCTTGTCAGCATTCAACAACTGTCTAATTGACTTGAGACTCAGTGGGAGAGAATTCATGCCTGGTATTGGAAACCTAGCTATTCCAACCACCCACTGCTGTTGAGCCCATGGATCCTAGTTGAAAATCTCCTATCACTTTCCCAAACCAATATCATCCTTCTTAATGCTCACCCAAACACCTATAGTTGAGTGTAGACCTGACCTATCATCAAAGAAATCAATTTATCACAGCAGACTGAGACCATTACAGAAAACCACAGCTGGTCAAATGCAAAGAATAATCAACTGAGAGGTGCCCAGCTACAATCAGTACATCTACAACACAGTGGAGGTGCCCAGTTACAATCAATACATCTACAATAAAACTTCTATACCTAAGGCTTGGGGAACATCACAGAAGGTGGGTGGAAAGACTGTAAGAGTCAGAGGACCAGAGCAACTGTTTTAAGATTGCATCTTCTGTATGTGACAGGGAAGCTGAAGCCAGGCAATCTCAACAGCATGGTTGCCAAAACAAGACCTGAGCAATGGCAATGTTAGAAGGCATGTAAACCTGTATAGTGGGAAATCTCATAGGAACTCAATCCTAGATGAAGAGCTATAGACAAGCAATTATTGCTGAGGGCAGGAGACTCAGTGGTTATCTAATACCAAGTGGTCAGCCTTCAAAACATATACATATGAGCAACATTGAATCAGTACAGCGATATATAAATATACATATGTTCATATTGCATATATATGTATATGCAATAATAATAAAAACCATGAATTTGAGAGGAAGCATAGTGGTGGTGGGGGCCTTAGAAGGAGAGAGAGAGAGAGAGAGAGAGAGAGAGAGAGAGAGAGAGAGAGAGAGGATGATGTAAATGCAGCACATATATATGAAATTTAAAAATGATAAATTGTATATTATATATATTTTACCTTAATAAAAAGGCCATAATATTTTTTTCCATATAGGTTCACTGGTCAATGAAGAAATTGTTTATGAAGGCCAAGGACTTAGGCTACAGCATTTGAGTTAGAGGGAACCAAGAGCGTTTTGCTTCAGAGACAGGGGCCAAATGGACACATTTATCTTTCCTGTCTTAGATCTTGTTATCCTATTATTTTTATGGTAAAAGCATTTCAGAGATAACCCTCTATTTAGAAAGCTCTTGAAGAATCTCCCTTTTTAGAAAAGAACTATTTATCCTCCAATTATTTAAACTGAGAGCATTATAAAGAACCAAGCATGCACTGCCCAGAGGAAAACAAATGTGCAGGCGGAGCCATAACTCGATTTCACTGAAGTGATATAACGGAATCTTGAAGGGAGAGAAGCCAGAGTACAGACCTTCTCAGGGAATGTACATTGCCTAGAAATGAGGGATACGGAGCAGAAATGTACTGCAGGTAAAGCAGGGATGCAAATGAGCTGGATGCAGGGAGCTGGGGCTTGCCTTCTGCCAAAATGCACCCAAAAGTGAGGTGGTTGAGAAGATGGATATAAATTCTGTTTTTTGCTTTCTCACTTTCCCTTGGTTTTATCTCCAGGGAGACTATTGGGCTTCCACTGATTTTGGTTTTTAGGACTACGTAGAGAAATCTTCTGGGTCAATTAGGTACCAAGGCCACATTTTATCGGCTTCACTGAATACATGGATGATCTGGAGAACACATTGGTTGTATACTGCAGGCATGCAGTGCCCCAGGCTACATGTTGACCTGGTGTGAGTTCCAGAAACTGAGTAGTCACTTAGCCAATAGTGAGGGATGCTAAGTAGTACTGCTCCCTTTGGAAAGGCCGGCCTTCATTATCTACAGGGCATATTTTGTCTAGTGACAGTGTGGCCGGGGAGCTGAGGCCCCTCGAGTAGCTTTATTCTAAAGTGTTTGGTGAGAAAGGTAGAGGGTGGAGTGTGATTATGCCTGGCATGTGGACAGGCCTTGAAGATGTTTTCAAAAAGATCTAGAATGGAATTGATTCTTTCAGATGGAGGTAAAGTCAGCAGGAGACTGAGGTGTATAGCACCTTTTCCTAGGAACCAGTGAGGCCTGTGACCTGTTCTAGATAATAAACCATGGGGTTGGTAAGAAACAAGGATCCTGTCCTTGGCACGGTATGACCTGAAGGAACTGAGCTCTGTTTTTATTGGTTGACTATGTGAAGGCAAAGAGCTTGTTATATTCTTAAGAGAGACTCTAGAGCTTAAGATCAATGACATCATTAAGGGATTTGGGGAAGAACACAATGGTTTACAAGTACAGGAAACTGCTCACTCTTTCCAGAAATAGTGAGAAGGGACTGGTAGCTGTAAGTAGGAGCCGCATCCTAGGAGCACGAATGATTCCATTTGAACCCCCTACAGAGTGGAATTGAACCTAGGCCTCCACATTTGCTAGGCAAGTGGTCTGTCAATGGGTATCGCTTCGGCCTTCTTTTTCTTCTTTTGAGACAATGTGGTGATAATTTATATGTGTCCCCCAATAAAATTTATCTGAGGATCAGAGGATAAAGGTCAGCTACTATTAGTAAAAACAGAAGTCATGCAATGTTAGTGCATGCCCTTAATTCATCTGGATCTTTGTGTGTTTAAGGCCATGCTAGGGAACAGAGCTAAGCATAGAGACACACACCTTTAATCCCAGTACCAACCATAGAGACCTGGAGGTCTGTACAGACAGGCAGTGGCAAGGAAGTGAGGCTAAGATAGCCAATGAAAGAGCAGAATAGCAAGGCAATAAAGGCCCGGGTAAGACTGGAAGTAGCTTGCATTATGGAAGCTGCGGCAGCATGGTGAGGTTAGGTTAGCTGGTGGCTATTCCAATTCTTCTGATCTCTGTCAGATTTTCACCCCTGTTTCTGGCTCTGTGTGTGTGGTTTTTTTTTATTTATTTATTTATTTAAGACCACTTAGAAATTCTTCTGTAAGACAAGGTCTCACTTAGCTGTCCAGGCTGGGCTTGAACTCTTTGTGTAGCCCAGGCATGCCTTGAATGTGTAATCCTCCTGCATCAGCCTCCCAAGTAGGTAGGATTATATGCCTGCACCACCAGGCCTGGCTTTCTTTCCTGCCTCAAAGCCATGACTTTTAATGCTATATGCTCATTTCTCTTCTTGTCATGATCCTTCTCCACCTCAATTTTAGAGAAAGAAATCTAGTAAACTGGGTTTAACAGACATCTGATCTGGACATGACCCTACAGCTTCTTCATCTAAACATACCCTAGCTTGCTCTTTCAAGTACCACCTGTAGCCTTCACTATAAACCTTTCATATTGGTGTCATTTGTGACTCACAGGGAATGGAAATGGGCAAGGATATGAACTATCTATACTATCAAATATCTTCTGTGAATTTATCATGGATTTTACTCAGATTTTCCCACTCAATTCTCAGGAACACTGCAAAAAGCAGGTATTAGTAAAACTTAAAACTAGAAAGAGACACTGAGGCCCAGAAACACCTGTTCTGAGATCCACCACCCAGCAAATGGGTCTCTTTTCTCTGTGCACAGATGGCAATGGATACTAAAGACTCTAGGAAACAAAATGAAATAGCCAATTCTCAGGAATTCAAGATAGGTAGGAGGAAGTGAGAGGGGGGTGGGTTCTGGAAAAGCTGCAGGCACAGCTGGGTGTCTCCACCCAGTATCTTAGGCAATTCTTGACCATATCTCTGCTAATCAGATGTGATATTTCCATAACTGTAACAAAATACCAGACAAAATAAACTTTAAAAGAATGGAGGTTATTTTGGCTCATCTAGTCGGAGGTTTCAGTCCATGGTCCTTTGGCCCTATGGCTTCAGGCTTGTAGGGAGTCAGGATATCAGGGTGAGAATATTTGGTGGAGCAAAGCTTTGCACAGCATGATGTTGCAATAGGGATGGGGGAAAGGCGGGAGCAGTAAGAAAGAAAGAGAGGAGAGAGAGGGAGATAGGAAGAGTGAGGAGAGGAAGAAAGAGGGGGATATATAGGGGACATAAAGGGGAGGTAGGGTAAGGGGAAAGAGAAAAGAGAGAAGGGTGGAGAGAGGAGAGAAAGAGGGAGGGGAGAGCAGAGAAAGGAAGATGGGAGCAGGCTTCCGATATCCCCTTCAGGAGTGTACTCACTGCCTCCCAGTAGACCCACAGGGCTGGTGACTAAGCCTTTAGTTCATGGAACTTTGGAGGACTTTTAAGGTCCACATCATAGCATCCCACAATGCATCAGTACTGACAGTCTTGCCTGCTGCCCCTGGTTTGACTCCCCTGTGCCTCATAGACCCTGGCCTCCTTGTCTGAGTGTTGGGCTGGCAGGCTGCCTTCCCATCCCAGCATCCCACCATCATAAGTCAGTTCTTCCCAAGCCTCATCTCTCATGATCTATATTCTCTCCCCTCCCCAACTCCCCTTAGGTGTTGGAGTTAAATGTTCTTGTCAGAAGCAACTATTTACAGGCCATTAACAACAAAAAAGGTGATGAGGATGAATAATGCATGCTGCCAGTCAGCGGCTTTAATATTCAGTACAGGCTTCTTCCCTGGGCAGACGAGGTGTTGCTGAGGAGTATGCCACTTGCTGACATCCGAATAATGTGAGCAATGGCAGTTCACTAAGGGGCAGGTGAAAACTTATTCTTTGTCAGCACCTCATTCTTTGGGAGAAAAGCAGTGCCTCATTCTTTGGGGCTTTGCTCTGTCTGTTCTTTGCAGAATTAGTCATCTCCCTTCCCCAACATGTCCCCATCCCCCACTCCCTCATGGGAACATATAACACAGGTATTTTAACCCAGGAGGCCCAGTGGCAGCCAAGCTTTGACTGCAATCCATGCCCAGATGAATCTCCATGTAACTATGTAAATCCTAACTGCATTTCTCCTCTAGTTTCTTTGAAAAATAAGGCTAACATAAAGTGAATGCATTCAAACACTAAATCTATAACCCTGATCCCATAGGTGGCTGACAGGTAGGCACAGTCACACAGACATAGACACAGACACAGACACAGACACAGACACACACAGACACAGACACAGACACACACACACACACACACACACACACACACACACACACACTCAGAGAGAGAGAGTAAACATGACACCTCCAAGCTTGGTGTTTGGCACAGGTCCATCTGTTTGCATTTGCAGACTCATAGAATTCACCCTGAATGTGAAAGGAGTTGAGATATGCCAACTTTATCCCAAAATAATCTTGATCATGAGAGGTAAAGGACAACTAGGGAGCAGGTGATTTTAATTGTCTGACAGGATAACCTTGATGCTCACTGAGCTTCTACAACCCATGATAGCTGCGTCTACTGCCAACAGCTCTGAGTCTTTCTGCTCAGTCTCTCCTTGAACACGCTGCTGCTGAAGTGTGCAGTAGGCCTGTACTGTTAGAACAATTTACAAAACTTTTGTCTGAGAGTCATTTACAAACAGGGCTCCAGCTCATAGTGTCCTTCCTGGGAGCTGGAACAAATATTTCTTGTTTGACTTTCTTCTTGTGTTTCATTTTGTGAAGGTACAAGCGGGTGTGTGTGTGTGTGTGTGTGTGTGTGATTTCAGCTAGAATATGTTTGTAATGTTCATGGTGATCAGAAAGTGTCTTAGAGACTCTTCCCATGCTGTGATAAAATAGTTCAACAAATGCAACTTAAGTGGGAAAGAGTTTATTTAGCTCACAGTTCCAGATTACAGTCCTCCCAGGTAGAGAAATCACGGTGGTATGAGTTTGGGGGAGGGCTGGTCACACTGCATCTATAGACAAGCAACAGAGAACAGCAAATGCATGCTAGCTGGTGCTCAGCTCACTTGGCGCATTTTATACACTCTAGGGAATGGTCCCATCCACAATTAAGATGGGTCTTCCAATCTCAATGACTCTAATCAAGATTATATCTATAATTCAAGTCTTCAAGCTGATAATAGTGTTTAACCATCACAGAGGGCCATATTAGAAAGTTCAATAAGCCATGATTTTTTGTTTTTTTTTGGCCATGACTGTGACTAGATAAATTCTTGCAAAAAAAGAGTAGCCAACAGGGGACCCCTTGCAATCACCACCTTTTTTTTTTCTGGGCAACTTCTCATTGGTACATGAAGGGGAGAAAATTAGTCTTATCCCAGGAGCCTCTTCCATATGTATATCTGTGTCACTATAGAATCAAGAGAGCTATCTGAACAGAGGAGAGGTCCATACTATGAACAGGTCATTGGTAGTGTTATGAATTCAATCCAGCATGCTATATAGAAATCTAGGCCATTTGAGGTCATGGTCGCAACAAACGTATTTAATAACAGTGAGTTACATGTCTTCATCTGTATCGGGACATGCCTCAGGCTCCACTTCATATGCTTTCCCTTCTGCCTTCTGCAGCATGAGGTTCTTACAGAAGTGACGTAGAGTTCACAAGTGCAAGGGCATTTGTGTCCAGGAGGCAACGTTGGTCAGAAGGAGACTGGGTGAGGTCACCTGTTCCCTTCTGCTGCTCCTAGAAATTCTAAGGTGTGTTCTAGTCTCTGCTTGGAGGACAGAAGTGAAACTGAGTCACAGGAACCTTCAGCATAGGTTCACCACAATTATTTTATTCCATTTTTCCTGCTTTGCCTTTTTCAGTGCCCCCTAGACTTCTCCCAATGCTTTTGCAATGTTCTAAATGCATGCAACCTTCCATCTAGACCCCTTTGAGAAGCAGGCAAAGATCACTCACTTTAGGGATGGTGGCCATATTGTCCTGGCTTCAGAAGATGCCTTTTGTTAAAGCCACAACCACACTTGTTTTGGCAAGAATTGGTAGTCCTTGGTTTCATGTCCTGTCTGTCCTGTTTGTCAGCAGTTGATTTGAGGATACTTTGTTGTCCAGTGGCTGACTTTTGTCACAATGAAAGTTAGCTCCATATGCAGTTTTTTTAATGCCCATATTTTCTCTGAAGTAGATTGGTACTGCCAGGAGCCGTCATGTCTCATAGTCATAGCAAAAAAGAAAAATTCTTAAGTTATTAAAACATTTTAAATGTCATATTCTGTAGATCTCTGAAGGGTTTGAAGATTACCTGTCTATCTGAAATATCTCTGTGTATACCTAGAAGACTTAACTAACATGGCTATGAGTATGATTATCATAGATGACCAGTTATTAATCTATTTTTAATTATCCATTACAATTTAAATGAGCTATACAAACATAATACCTTAAATATGATTAGAAATATACACACAGTATAACAAAATTAACTTTAAGTTTGTATCAATAGACTAAAGTCTATACCAATGTAAAACCATTTTAAACAAGTTGTTGCTCTTTAGAAGTAAAGTTCCTTAATCTACCCTTTCATCCTATATATCTGTATCATATCCCCTTTTTTTCTTTAGAAAGAGATCTCATTTATAATCAAACTGCTTTAAAGAAAATATTGGTTTTTCTCTGTCCCACACCAGAGGGCTCTTCTGATTTGGGACAACAAGAATCTCTTAACCTTTTATTTTAGCAATATGTCTGGGTTTAGAGAAGGAGTGAGCCAATTCCCATCTCCCAAAGCAGCTTGATAATTTTGAATGTGGGCGTAGTTTCTCTTACTACTTCCTGCTGGAGGGGGGCACTGTATCTTATGGGGACATAAAGAAAATTTTAGGATTATGGAGTAGTCCATTAGGGTAAACCTCTGAGCCAGTTGCCTTGAAACTGTTCTGGACGTTGGGATCATCTGGGCCATGGTGTCATTGGAGACCTTTCAGGTGGTCTTGGCTGATCAACCTGATGTATCTTAATCTGGAACAAATCCACAGCCTCTGGTTTTCTGTGGAAACAAAAGCAGAGACTCTTTTCCAAAGCAACATATCCTTATATCCAAATTTTGAAGTCAAGGTGTCTTTAAAATTTACATATTTGTTTAACTCAACAGCTTCTATGATCAAATCTTTTTTTGTAGTTAAAAATCCCAAAGACAATATAAACCAGATTCTCTGTGTAATATCCATCTTTGTAAGACTGAAGCGCTGCTGTGGCTGCTGGCTCCGCCCACCTCAGATTCCCAACATGGCAGTGATACAGGTTACTGCCAGCTCTGGGTCTGGAGCCCATGTGTACCATCAACTATCAGAAGCAGTTCTATCAAAGCAGTGCATAGCCCAGAAACCTTTTTTTTCTTTTTTATACTAGCAAAGGCTAAATCCACCACGCAGCAGAGTAAAGTGCCGCTTGTAGACTCCTCATTCCCGCCACACTGCAGGTCAGACGGACACGCCAGGAACCCGCCATAGTAGCTGAAACCGGCAGGCTGCCACTAACTTGAGAGAGACTATTAGGAAGCTGTTTTTAGCTCAGTCTTAGAATCTTTTTCTCAGGTTTTAGGTGGAAACTCTTGCCAACACATTGGGCGCCATTTGTAGTTAGAGTTTTCCTGCCTGGCACACAGTCAGGACAAATCTCTCTCACCCGCCAGTCCCACAGTCGCTCAGACCCAACCAAGAAAGCACACAGAAACTTATATTGCTTACAAACTGTATGGCTGTGGCAGGCTTCTTGTTATCTACTTCTTCTATCTTAAATTAACCCATTTCTGTTAGTCTATACTTTGCCACATGGCTCGTGGCTTACCGGTGTCTTTACATGTTGTTTCTCATGGCGGCGGCTGGCGGTGTCTCTCCCCAGTCTTCTACTTCCCAGAATTCTCTTCTCTCTTGTCCCGCCTATACTTCCTGCCTGGCCACTGGCCAATCAGAATTTTATTTACACAGAGCCATATCCACAGCAGAAACATAGTGTTTGAGTTAGCTTTCTGATTCCTTCCTCAGTACTTGGTTTTTATACCCATCCTTTATTGGTTTGGTTGTGCTCTCCTCCACGCCCATGTCCACATCTCCTACACAGCAATGCAGGTGTTTATAGGTACTGCTTTGCCTGCTCATTTGTTTGCATATCCAGCAACCAAACTCTTGGCATTTGGAGAGATTCTGGTCAACAGTCTTGGTGGGAGCTAGAGCCCCTTCTCAGCCTTCAGATGCCCAAACAAGAAGTCAGTTTGTAGTCCATGGCTCCCTACAGCTGGAACATGGTCTAACAGCCCAGGCTTACTTGATTGGCTATTTCTACCTGGAATGGTGAATTTAAACAATGGACCCAAAAGCACAGGTATTTTCTGTGCAAATCTACCAGTGAAAGTGATGTGTCAAAGGTCAGCTCAAGTAGCAATGAAGAATCAGCTCAGTGGGGGTCAGAGGTCAACCTCATCAGTCTGCTCTTATGACCTTGGATCTGCTTCTGATGTCCAGCTCTTGCTCATTTTCTTTCTAGGATTCCACCATCCCCATTTGCTTAACAGTGTTCCACCAAAGACTTGTGATCCTGACTGAACCAGAACCTTGTGACTAGGAAAGAACACTGGGTCTTTTCCTTCTTGAGTCTTATGTTAAATACCTTAAATACTCACAGGCAGCCTAGATTTTCCTAGAGAAATGTGAGTGATTAGCTCTTCTGGAATTTCTCTACGAACTTTTTTTGTAGCTCCCATCAATTTGTTCTGTATTTTTCTTCTCTTAGTAGCTCATGGAATGCTATGTACTCATCCTTTGGTACCCATAGGGATTGGTTTCTGGGGCCCCTAGGGCACCCAACACTGAGGATGCTCAAGTGCCTATGTAAAATGGTATAATGTTTGTAACTAACCTACACTTATCCCTCCACACACTTGAAACCTTCTCTAGATTAGTTCTCATACAAATGAAATGTCAATGGTTGGTGCACTGTGGTTTTGGAAACAATGAGAAGGAAAAATGTATACATGCTCAGTACAGACAGATTTTTCCCCGAATAATTATGAACTGTGTTTGCTTGACTCTTCAGATAGATGGGATGGATTTTATATCTTTACAAAAGCTCTTCCATTTGTTATCCCCACACACACACCAGGAATGACTCTAGTGAGATGCCAGTCCATTAGTGAGGCTCTGTTCACTTTCCATATTGCTTTTAATACATATATTCCTCTACTGCCAGCAGAGAAAGACTTTGGTATGGATCACCAGAAGATATTTCTGGTAAGCTAGGTACATCTTGATTTTTTAGGAGCAGTGGATTAACCAGAGAAATGGTTATTTTATACTTCCTGTATTAGAGTCCCCAAAGTAGAGTGAGAAAATGCTTGGTGTATGTGCACCCTTTGCAGAAATCAAAGGCAGAGGGAATATAGGCTGTGCTGGGTTGGGTCTCCAGATTGTGTCCTAGTTCCCAGAGTGACCACTCTGGTTGCCTTAGTCTGTGCTGGATTGTTCATCCATCTCTAGGATGGACAACATAAGACACAGAGGGCACTCTTGTGATCACCTTCCTGTGTTTGCTCTTGGGTAATGATCACAGGCAATGGGGATGTCTTTACCCACAGCTTTTGGCGGGCACTCATCAGATTCTGCTCTCTGTAAAGCTTCCCACCTTGAGACTTGTCAGCCCAAAGCCAGTCCAGCTCCAGCAGCGGCCCCAGAAATAAGGAACCTGAAAAGCACAGAGGATTAGAAATGAAGGAATGATTCCCTGGTCCCTTTAGCAAAACCCCTGCAGGTGTGCAATTAATTTCTCCACCAGGAGGAAGTGGGGCTGCCTCAGAGGCAGTGAGAAAATGTCTCATTTGGCGTTTACTTTCCGAGATAAAGAAGAAGTATTTAATGACTATTTAGTCTCTCTGTAGTACTTGGAACTTATGGATGGCTCTGTCAAATGTGAAGATTTTAAGAATGACTAATAAACCCACTTTACAAGATAACGGGCAGTAATTTGGCCCTCTCTGAGATGGATTGATTGCACAGGTACAGGAAAGCCCACTGATCTGCGCAGCAGGAGAGCAATTTGCTCCTTCCACGTCCTGCAGGAAGAATGCTGATTGCCGGTTCAGCTTCCCCATCAGGTACTCTGCCTTTGGAAGCTCCACAGGAATCCAGAGTTTTCACAGAATTAGTGAGGAGGGTGGGTGACTTCTCCCCCTACAAGGGTGGTTTTGTCCACGAACATAGCCTTCCTCAGGCACATGCTCCTATTCTACTTCCAGGGACAGTTTCCTTAGGGACCTCTTGTCATAACTCGGTGAGACCCTCTCAGGAGAATTCCATGCAAAAATAGTAGCATCCACAGCTGTCTTTGGATGTTTTATGTAAACATTTTGGTGGTATCACTTCAAATTTACAGAAAATTATAGATCTAGAACAGTTCCTATTTCCTTACTGATTGGCTTAGTGTTAGTTTGTTTAAGTGCCGGAGTAGAGGGCTGAGTAGACTGCCCCGAGAGGTCCTACGTGGAGCGTGGTACAGAGTTCAAGGATTAGAAGCTGTGGGAGGTGTTTAAAGAACTGAAGATGAGTCATGAGTTGCAGGACTGTTACAGGGAACAAAGAACATCAAAATGAACCCAGTGCAGCGTCCTTTTCTGTTCATGAGGAGCTCATCCCCCAGACAAGCTGACCTTGGGTACTGGAGTGTAAAAGATGCAGAGCCTTTGATCAACCAACTCAGCAACTAGGATTAAAAAATGATTGTATTTTAAATAGCCTATTCATTAGGTCCAAAATTAAATAAAGACTGTTTGATTTACACTCTCTCCTACACTTGTGCTCTCTAGATCAACTCTTCTTCAGAAGCAGCTGTGTTTTGTGTGTGTGTGTGTGTGTGTGTGTGTGTGTGTGTGTGTGTGTGTCTTTTCCTGGAGATTCTTAATTATTATACAAATACATATGTATGTACGTCCTCCACTATGTATGCCAATGATACATGTGTGTGGTGTATGCATGTGTGTATGGGTGTGTATGCCAGTGCACACACATGCACAGGCCAGGGGAGGATGCCACCTGTCCCTAGAGACAGAAACTGGACTTAACGCTCACCTTTCAGCTCTGCTGGCTGGTCAGTGAGTCTCAGATTCTTCCTTCCTCTGCTCTCAGTGCCGAGGTTACAACACACACGGTCATTCCTGGCTTTTACTTGGGTGCTGAGGATTTAAACTCAGGTCCTCGCGGTTGTACTTTTACCCACTGAGTCATCTTGCTTATTCCCCCGATAACACTTTTTCAAAATAAAAATCTACAGTTGCCTTTGGACATTTTATGTCAACATTTTGGTGGAATAAATAGAGATTTACAGAATATAGTAGATATTTTCATATTTTTTTCCTTTTCTTACTTCCTTATAAGTATTTTCACATGTCTTTATTGGTTTTCCTAATATTAATATGTCATGTAGAGCACATGTATCAAGTTTAGATATTTAAATTAGTACGGTACTACTAATGAAAGTATAGCTTTCAATTGGGCATCATGGGTTTTTCTCACTGATGTTCATTTTCTCTTCTGGGATTCAATTAAGGATTATGCATTGAAAAATGGATGGGCACCTCTGGCCAACACAGTGCTCCTTTCTTTCTACCTCCACTCTCCCTTCCCCTTTCAATGATATAGTAAAGCCGACATGCATACAGACCGGCCTTGCACAGACCGGCATGATTTACAGGGACTACTGATTTATGAAGCCACCACTGTGATCAGCATACAGAAATCTCCTTTGTCCCCACCCTTTCCCTTGGTGAACACTGATGTGTCCTTCCTTACCCTATATTGTGACAGTTTTGTCCTTTTGCTGATGTCATAAAAATGGAATCAATTTGCAACCCTTCAAGACTGGTTTTTCAAATCCAGTACACTCCCTTTAGACAGTAGGTGTATCGGGACCTTCGATCTACACTTGCCTTTTTACTGACTAATAGAATCCCTTGTGGATGGACCATTGCTCTTTATTGATTCACCCATCAAAGAACATTTTGCTTGCTTTACTTCCTAAATCTCAAAATTCACGAATTTATCATAACCATACAGAAAAACTTCATTGAATCTTTTTAATTAAAATATTTTTATGTAAAGTTTTTTCATATGATATATTTTGATTATATTCTTTCCCCTCCCCAAATTCTCCCTGATCATTCCTTCCACCCTACATAACCAACTTCATGTTCTCTCTCTCTCTCTCTCTCTCTCTCTCTCTCAAAAAAAAAAGCAAAAAACAAAAGTCAAAACAAACAAAAAGAATTCCATAAGACAAAAAGTACTCAAACAAAACAAAAATTCTCCCCCCAGTGGAGTCTATTTTGTGTTGGTCAACTACTCCTGGGCATAGGGGTCTGCCCTGGAGTGTGGTTGATACATTTAAAAATGATCAAGTAATATGTATAGTGATATTTTATTTGTATTGAAATGTGATTTTATTTGTATGTCAATAAAGTTGCCTTGAGGTCAGAGCAAGCCAGAGCAGAAGCTGAGCAGTAGTGGGGCACGCCTTTAAACCCAGCACTTGGGAGGCAGAGCTAGGCGGATCTCTGTGTGTTCAAGGATACAGCCAGCATGGCAAACACATGCCTTTAATCTCAATACCAACAACCATAGAAGACCTGGAGGTCTGTACAAACAGGCAGTGATGAGGAGGTCATGTGGCTGGGTTTACAACCAATGAGAAAACAGGACAGAAAGTTTTTAAATAGACAGGACGCACAGAAGTAGGTCTCTTGTGGAGAGGAAGAACTGCAGAAGCAGTGAAGGGTAAGGTTTTCCGCTTTTGCTCTGACCTCATGGTTTTTAACTCTGCAATCGGTTCTGTGTTTCTTATTTAACAAGCCGGATACATCTACAAATATGTGATTAGAAACATAACAGAAACAACTTCCCCCGCAAAGTGAACAATGTGAAGGGAAGAAACAAAATATTGATACTCCCCAGTGATCCCCAGACACATGCAAAAGTAGTGTAGCTGTGAAAAGAATTCTTTGCCCTGCTCCAGACGTATACAACTCCTCCTTTTAAAAAAACTTTTAAAGATTATTAATTCCAATATATGAAATTTATATCTCTATTGTGTGTGTATCCATCCATCCATCCATCTATCTATTTATCTATCTATCTATCTATCTATCTATCTATCTATCTATCTATCTATCTATCTATACACACACATATATTGTGTGTGTGTGATAAAATGATCTTTTTGAACCACAGTTTAAAAAAGACCACCTGAGAACCTGGGGAGCTCTAACTCATATGACCCCCTCTTTCTTCTGCAGACTTCACTGACAATTTTCTTTTTTCCTTTTCACTATTTCTTGCATGACTGTATAGCTGTGCTGTCTCTGTGCTTCCCCTGTATTGAATGCATTGCTTAATTATTATCCATCTTTCATGCTTTGATCATGGAGTTTGTTCTATTTGTTTTCCCAGGATCTACTCATTTGATGTATTGTATTTATTTCCATTGATAAATGACACATATTTAGTGGAGCAAATATATCTAAATGTATATGTCTGTTTCATTGCTGAAAAATAGTTATGTGGCTTAATTTTTTGCATGTACCTATCAAGAATACCCATGTATGTGGGTTAATGGTGAAACTGGCATGTCAACAGATATGTTTATTTCTCTTTTGGGTAAGGAATGCAGCATCTAAACTGGTTGTCCACACTCCCATACTGAGTACCAGCTCATAGAGGCTCTGAACATTCTTTGTCCTTGGTAGCAGCTGATAGTAAGACCTTTGCGATTTTTGTCAGTCAAATATATAGGAAATAGAATCTAGTTTTGGTTTTATTTTCCATTTTCCTTGTAGCATGAATCTTAAAAGGTCTTATTAATAAAAAAAAACAAAAAACAAAAAAACCCCAAAAACTTGGGATTCAGATATTGGGGTGAATGCTGAAAGGTCAGAGAAACAGAACAGGCCACAGCTAACCTCACCTCGACAACTTCTCAGCCAATCCTGTTTCCTCAAACTGGAAGCCTCCGTGTCTTCTTTTGAATGGATCTCGGCTGAACTGCTGCTCAAAAGCCTAAAAGCTTAATCAGCCTCTAGTTCCTGGTTCTCATGCCTTATATACTTTTCTGTCTCCTGCCATCACTTCCTGGGATTAAAGGCATGTGTCACCATGCCTGGCTTGTGGCTTTGAACTCACAGGATTAAAGGTGTTTGTGCCACCATTTTCTGGCCTCCATATCTAGTGGCCGTTCTGTTCTCTGACCCCAGATAAATTTATTAGGATGCACAATATTTTGGGGGACACAATATATCACCACATTTCCTGACTTGGAATGAGTTGGAACATACAGAATTTGGGTGTTTTGAAAATTCTTGGCTCTTTTATATAAACTGGTTGTGCAGAAAATTTGTTAAATCTTTTGCATATGAAATGCAATGTTAAAAGCTTTTCATTGTAATCTCAGTAAAAATTCTGAAAAGCATTTTTTCTTGCTTATAAATGTTCATCTATCACCTCCCGGTTCTCTGGCTAGAATATGTGTCTTTCAAGTGTTCATGGTAGAGTGAAGTATATCTTTTTCTTTATTGGGTGTGTCCTTTCAGTCTTGACAATTTTCTCTGCTATTTTCTGTTGTATAATTGTATAGTCTTGAATATAAAATAAGCTAATACATATTAAGTACTAGAATTCAGACTAAATCAATAATTTTATATGGTGTAAAGTAGGAGCTCAATTTTATTTCTTCCTATGAATGATTCAGTTGTCTCAGCATTATTTATTAAGAAGTCTATTTTTATTGATTCCAATTCTACATGCCATAAATCAGTTTCTGCACATATGTGTTTGTGGCTATTGTTTTACATGATCTATTTTCTATATTTCCAAATAGAGAATGCATTTCTTTATATTCATTCCTTGATGAGAAGTCTGGATTACCATAATGAAATTTCTCTGCCTTCTTCTGTGATATCATGCTAATATATATATATATATATATATATATATATATATGTAAAACATGCTAATCCTATCTCTGTACTCCCTGATAAACATTTGAACATTGTTAAGATTCATGAAGAAAAGCAGCTTATAAGTTGGAATTACATTAAATTCAGTAGCAGAGAACTGACATCTCTGTGGCATTGAGGCTTTCTGCAGTAAACTGAGCATCTCTGCCTGTTTATATGTTTTGAAGTTGTTATTTAAATACATTTGCAATTTTCCTCAGAAGGCCTTGCACACCTTACATTAGATTGATGCTTCATTTCTGTGTCACTCTGACACTCACTGCTGTATTTAAAATTGGATTAGATGATTATGCTTTGCTATACAAATGCAGCTGACTTCATACCAAGCAGCAACCTGCCTAGAGTCTCCAGGATTTTTATAATTCGCTTCCATCTTTTTAGTGGGGGCGTCCCTAAGGGATCATACCTGTTCCCATGGCCACACCTGTGCTTTCTGGGTTTCCATCTTGGATGCTTTGCTGTTTCTTTTTAGTGCATCATCTGGAGTTTCCAGGGTTCTCTGGAGCACAGGGGGAGCTCTCAGCCACTGTTTTCAGTGAATGGACAGTGGTTCATGCACTTTGCAGTTGCTACACAGCCTCTTCTAGCCCTGCTGGTTCAGAGAGTTTTCTTAAGCCGTTTTTGGAAGTGACACAATACTGTCTCTGCACCTGAGGCTAAATCATCTTGTCTGTTTTAGGTTTTCCTCAAGGGTTTCATACAGTCTTTATACAATTTATCTCAGGTAGTTAGCAGAATTCTCTGAATACTCACTTTAAAACAATGAATTCTCAAATGTCCTGATCTTGATATATTACAAAAAAAATCTATGATGAATAATCACATTTATTTAATGTCTATAATGCCATTCAGCTTTTAAATATTTTTCTTAAATGAGTGTGTTGGCTTGAATGAAATGACCTCCCCCCCCCCCCCCCCCCCCGCTCCCACACACCATGTGCATGTAAATACTTGGTGCTTTGTTGGTGGCACTGTTTGGGCACTGTTGTGTGACCTTGTTGGAGGTGGGCTTTGAGGTTTCAGAAACCTCCATTCACAGGTTTTTCCCCTGCTTCCTGTTTGTGGCTGGAGATGGGGAGCCCTCAGCTCTGAGTTTTCATCTCCAGCTGTTCTTTCTGCAGCTTGCTGCCTCTGCTCCACCTACAGGGGTTCTAATCCTCTGGAACTGTGAGCCCCAAATAAATCCATCCTTCTATAAGCTACCTTGGTCATGGTGTTTTACTACAGCAGTAGAAAAATAACTAATAAGTTGACTTTGATAAAAGTATAGTTTCGAGGGTGCTTTCTATTTCTATCAGTAGTTGACTTTATTACTGTGGAGTTTTTTAAAATGCTCTCATGTTAATAATGTCTAATATATCTATGAATACTGTTTTTTTCTGTTTTGTTTTTATTTCTAGCTTTTCTTTTTCATGGTGCAAATTGAGCCAGCTCCCCTCACATGGAAGCATGTTCTCTAGCACTGAGCTTTACCCCAGACCAAGACTGTCTGTCACCTTTGACACGTTGCTTTATTTTATTATTATTTCATTATTTTATTGACATTATTTCTCCCCTAAGAAGTAAATTTGTCATTGGCAGTTCTCTGTGTTGTATTTTCTTTACATTTCTCTCTCATCTTATTTCCTTGTTCATACTTTTTAATCTTTATTTCCTTTTCTTCTATTTTTTATCTGCTTTGTTTATTTAGCTTTCTTTTAATACAACCTGCTCAAATGATTAATTTTCCTTTAAATATTGAATTCACTCTAATCCCACAGACTTTAAATACATATTTGTCATGTAATTATTGGCCAAACAACATATACATCAGGCTGCAGGAAACACACACATCTGGAAAAAATCATGGAAACAGAGTGGGGCAGGACGCAGGTTCCTTTGCTCTGTCCCCACATCCTGAGCGGTCAGGAAGGGTAAAAGCAAAGGCCCAGCCCTGGCTGTCTCCCTCTTGGTACTGGGAACAGGGAAACAATTTCTGTGCAATGTGACAGTCCTGTTTTGACTATTCCAGGTCCCCACTGGGGAACACCAGCCCCTCCTTGGATACAGTGAAGGGATTTAGACCTGAGTCTTGGCTTCTCCCAAGTGGTCCATCTTTGCAGTTTTCTTGAGATCTACTGCAGAGTAGCCACTGCTCTAGGCTGTTACCTGTCTGACTAAGGCAGTCCTTCTCCTAAGTATTTTTCTAATTCCCTCTGTGATTTATTATTTGAGTTATTTTGGAAGTATGTTTTCTAACTTTTCAAAATCCAGACCCCCTCCCAACTTTTTAATCATGGAAAATAACAAATGTAAAGACAGTTTGAAAAAATAAAATAAAAAGTAGGAGACTGAGGGGATGGCTCAGTCCACAGGGGCATGACCTGCAAAGAATTTGGATGCCCAGAACCCATAACGTTCCTGTGCAGTAGTGTGCCTATAGTCTGGGGAGACTTTGGGGGCTTGAGAGGCAAGCCAGGAAGCTCAAGGGCCAGCTAACCTGTCTGTGAAGGAGCAAAACAACAGGAGAGACCCTGTGTCAACAAGGTGGAGGCAGCCCTTCCCTAGGCGCCACAGAAGGCGTGTGTGCACACATACACTCCAGATTTGTTCTCAGCTGCCACCTTTGTACTTTCATTAATATATTAATTATACTTATTAATTAAACCAGATAAAAGAAAATGTACATGCTATTGTGGCATATTTGATAGTTACCAAGTAGATATTGTAGCTGATGTACTAGTTTTCTTCATGTAGGTTTCCATTTTCTTTGTGTAGGCTTCTCATACCAGAAGTTTCTTTGTACCAGAATAATTTCTTTGAGTATTTCATGTAGGGTAGGTGTGTTGTTAGAGACTTTTCCGGGTTTTTAACTTTTTATAGACTGTCTTTATTTAAACTTAAAATTTAACAGTACTATTTTCCTGGAAACTATATTGGTGGGGAACTCTGTCTTCCTTAGCTCTTCGCAGTCCCTCGGCTTTCTGACTTCCATGCCTTTTAATGAAAGTTAGGCATTAATTTTGCTGAAATTTCTTTGTGTGTGTTGTATTTTTCTCTTGTTTTTAAGCTTTTTCTTTATCTTTGACCTTAACACTTTATCATGCTAAGGTATTTGTCTTACCTTTTGTATTTATCTTACTTGGAGTTCCTTGAGTACTTTAAACATGTGAGTGAATATATTTCTTTAGATTTGAAAGTTTTTGGTTGTAATTTCTTCAAATATAATTTTCTTCTCTTTAATTCCCTTTAGAGACTCACCTTATCCCACATTTTTTTTGGATTTCCATTGTTTATTTTTTCTACTTTTAATATGGCATCATCTCTTTAAATATACATTAAATATTAATATTTAAATAGACATATTTTTCCTTAGTCAACTCACACAACACAGCACTTATTCTATCCATTTGCTCCCCCCAGGGTTTAGTGATCCCAATATCCTTTGTATCATTTTTCTGACCCTCAGAAAAAACCCATAAGTGGAACCAGGATTACAGCAATGAGTGAATAAATGTGTAGAAAATTACTGAAGACATCTGTTGCTTCAGAGAATTTAGGAAGTAAATCAAGCATGTCTGAAAGAAATTGAGAAGCCCTCCATCATCCATATGAGGCTATTACACAGAAAATAAAATTATCAGAGCTTGATTAAGGTTCTGTGGAATTAAATTGAGTTTTGAAAGAAAGTGTAAGTGTTTTTTGAAACTCAAGTATTTTCCTGGGGAAAATTTGTCTTATAATACATTGGTGGTATTTAGTTACTAATTTTGCCATATATCAAATTTAATCTACCATTTTTGTGCAATGTTTGGATATTAGGGCTACATTTACAGTTTAATAAGCCCCGTGTGAAAAGTGGGGTGCATGAATCACCTCCTCTCGAAGCTATACTCGCCCTGCCAAACCCAAATTCGTGTTCTTTCACTCCTGAAGCTCTACCACAGTCAGTCTCTAAGCTCAGGCAGGTTTTACCTGCTTGTTTCCAAATCAGATGGTATAGAGTCCTGTGAGCAACAGGAGAGAGACGCTGGTCCTGACAGTGAGGAAAACAGTGGGGAGCTACTGCTTTCTAGGGGACAGAGGAGTGCACCCATGTTCTCATCAGTAAAATGCTGGTGAAGGAAGAATGAGCAAACGATTTCTATGTGCTTTATCATGATCAGACTCTGCATCTGTGCTCTTATACTGATACAAGTAATCTCAGCAGAATGAAAAATACATAGTATTGGTTCCACTGTAGAGAAAAGAGAAAGGATTCTAGGAGGTTTCAAGGTAGCCTAAATCAATTAACCTTCCTCCCTCCCTCCCTCCCTCCCTCCCTCCCTCCCTCCCTCCCTCCCTTCCCCCCTCCTTTCCTTTCTCTGTCTTATCCTGTCTCTCTCCCTCTCTCTCTCTTCCTTCCTTCCTTCCTTCCTTCCTTCCTTCCTTCCTTCCTTCTTTCTTTCTTTCTTTCTATCATACCCCACTCATCAATTTCTATTTGCTGCTCACCCACCACAGGTAATTCTACATACATCCGCTACATTGTTCATTCAAAGACATAAACCTGAACATACTATTGTTATCATTAAATTTTTTAGTGTCCTATCATTGCTGTCAAAATAAAACTCCAGTCCTTCTCTATGATCTGCCCTATTAGTGAGCTTTCCATCACTGTGACAAAACATCTGAGACAGCCAGGTTGTAAAATGAGAAACGGTTCATTTGAGCTCTCAGTTTCAGAGGTTTTAGTCCACGATCAAATAGCTCCCTGTTTGGTGCTTGTGATGACAGTATCTCATAGTGGGAACACATTGCAAATGAAAACTGCTTACTTCGTTTCTAGAAAGAAAAAAAGTCTGGAGCACCACAATCCATAGCAGTATACTTTGAATGACCCATGTATCTGTCACAGGACCCCACCTTGTGAGAGGTTCCATTTCCTCTTCAGAGTACCGTTCAAAGTGTTTAATGTACAACTTGGGGCTGGGTGAATAACCATTCAATCCATAGTGTCTGGTGCCCACCTCCTCCAATCTTCCCTCCTAGATTCAGGCCTCAGTTCCAATACACTTGGTTCCTCTGTCCTGTCAGCTCATTAATTATTCCTACCATGTAAAATAGATTTAGTTTTCATTACTCAGATGAATGGATAGTGAGGAAGTAGATGGTTAAATTCCAGTGAACATTAACAAAGCAGGAAAAGTCACACCTAAAATCTATTTTGTTCATTGTGTCCTACTTACCTACATGGCTTTTTCTAAGGGTTCCCAGTTTTTGAATCACTGTTTACACTGAGTAAAATTTACCCTTTTATGATGTAATATAGTTCAGTGAGTTTTGAAATATGCATACAGTTATCTCCCTGCAACTAGACTCCAAGCATCTAATACTTTTTTCCCTTTAACATATCAAATCATCTCTTTATAGTTGTGCCTCCTCTAGAAGTTCACATAAGTAGAATCATCCTGGCTATAGACTTTTGTGTCTACTTTCTTTCAGTTGCAGTAACATTTAAAGATTCAACCATCTTGTGTGTACCTGTGCTTTGTTCTCTTTTATCACTGAGTTATAGTGCACAAAATACTATTCCTGCTTGTTCCTTTAGTGGATATTTGCAACATCTCCAGTGTTTGACTTTCATGGTTAAAGCTTCTATGAACAACCATGTCCAGGTCTTTGTACAGAGATTGCTTGGTCATCTGATGTTGTCTGTCTAACCGCCTAAGGAACCCTCAAAGTGTCTTCACAAAAGGCTGCAAGATTTCAGGTGTTGATAAGTATCACCACTACTGGGCTTGTGGTTGCTATTATGAATCTTATTTAATTTAAACCTTTTTAAAAGGCATCTTATTGATACAGTCTTCAGAAGAAATCCTGAGATGAGTCATCAAAATGATACAGTCTATGGGTATTGATCAGGTTCATTTCCCTTGCCAGTGAAAAGAATTACAAAGCAGGAAACATTTGGACCACAACAGGTGGCTGCAGAGAAATCTCACCCACCACAGGCAGAATCAGCAGTGAAAGAAAGGTGCTTATTGTGGGTTGAGTAGACACACACACACAGTAGACACACATGGAAAAAGACCCTCTGCAAAGTCGGGTGTGGGGGAGGAGTGTGGAAGGGGGGAACGTGGTTGCTAGCGGGGAGGTCCTTGGAAAGCTGAAAAATCTTGTGTTTTCTCCAGGGCTGTGGATTTTAAAGTCTGAAGAAATATTCTCCCCTAAATTCAGGTTGGTGAGTTTGAAGAAATGCAGGAAAGTAGACTGGTCCACAACTGTTGTGTGATATTTCCTGATCAAGCAATGAACCTGTTGAATCATTCCATTGGCAAGAGCCTTGTTGGTGAGAGACTGAAGCCCACAAGGCCTTTGTCTTAAGCTGCCAGGTTTTTGTCTCACTCAAGTCAGGATGGTGAGGAAGAAGCCAGCCATCTTGGAAATTCACCACCCTTATTATCTAGCCACGGCCCCTTTCTCTCTATCTGCCTACTAGGGAGTCTAACTCCTAGTTACTCGTTATTATGGTTGTTGTTGGTTTGTTTGTGGATAGGACTAGGTCTCATGTGTCCCAGGTTAGTCTCAAACTTGCTATTGTAACCAATAATGATCTTAAATATCTGGTCTTCTTGCTTCCAATTCCCAAGTCCCAGATGTTACAAGTATGTACTCCTCCTCCTCCTCCTCCTGGGTTATGTAATACTAGGAACAAAATCTAAGGCTTTGTGCATGCTGAGTAGGTATTATACCCACTGAGCTCCATCTCCAGAGTCTCACTGTTGCTAATTTTCCAGTAACTAATCATAAGTGTTTCTTTAGGCCCATGGATGTTAGCCATGATATGAAGTCACAACATGCCCACACAGTTGGGCTTGCCCGGCAGACTGCCTAGTTATTTCCCATTCAAAATAGCCATTTCTGGGTCAAAACATCTCGGGTGACTAGGACTCTGTGGCTTTGCATGGTTGCGTAAAGCGCGCACAGCCATGTAATCTATGCGCATGCGTGGAGTAGCCATATGCGTTCCTGTACACATGCGTGGCCCACTCTTTAAAAAGCCGGCACCATTTTGCACAGGTCTCTTCTCTCCTTTCTCTTGATCATGTGTGTTTCCCACAGGCCTGTCACGTCTGCCTCTTCCTATCCTATCTTAATAAACAACTCTTCTGTGGATTTGTCGTGTTTTGGGATGTGTTCCTTGTGGGGTAAGAGTGCCAAATAACTAATAAGCCACAAGTTTTCTTTGATGGAAAGTATTTTATGTAGCTGTCCTGCTTTTTAGTTGGGTTGTTCCGTTGATGAGGTTTCTGTTTGTTTTGTTTCAGTTTTTGGTTTTTGAGGCAAAACCTTATTCATGCTAGCTTCTGTCTCAACGTCTTCCTGTGACATCCATTATAACCTGTAGGTGGGAACTACAGTTATAGACTGCACCACCATGTTATTGTCTGCATTCACTTTTAGGAGATCTTTGCTCTCAGTCTTTGGGTTTTCTTTTCCTTTTTCCTTCTAGAGCAGGGGTGGAGAATGAGGTCTTAGGGTGTAGCCTCAAACTCACTATGTAGTCTCACAATAGCCTCAAACTTGCTATCATCCTGTTTTTACCTCCTGAATGCTGGGACTGTAGTTGCAGGTCACCAGGACTGGTCTGTCTTCATTTTCTTGATGGTGTCTTCAAAGATCAGAATTTTAAAATGCTGATGAAGTCTAATTTAACAGTTTTTGTCACTTACCCCCCCCCCATTTTTACTGAAAAATGTTTTTCATATAATATATTTTGGTCTTGTTTTTTTTTCCTCTTCCTCCAATCCCACCCAGATCTTCCCCATCTGACTACCCACCCAACTTTATTATATTCTTGATCTCTTTTCAAAATACAAGCAAACAACAAGAAAAAAAGCCCAAATCAAGAAACAACAACAACAAAATCCTCAAACAAAAACAAAAACAAAGCAAATGAGCAAATGACCAAGAAGACAAAAATGCTCAAACAAAGCAAAACATAACAAAAAGTTCACAAAAATTTTATTTTGTGTTGGTCAACTTCTAGGCATTGGGCTTGCCCTGCAGTGTGGCTGCCCTAAAGTGGAACTCCACTGGAGAAAGCTGATTTTCCCTTTGCCATTGAGTGTCAGTATGATTTCGAAGCCTGAATTTTAGCAAACAGCTAATAGCTCTAAGGTATACAATGCTCTTAATGTGTTACTGACCATGGACCCCAAACTTCAGTCCTTCAGGATGCTGAACTGTGATGATCACAGTGCTTACATACAAAATGAGGGTGACTTTCAGGACATTTTTATTATACTACTTTGACTCTAAGTAGCCACTTAAAACTCTTGCCTCTTTAGTGATCATGTTCATCTAAATATTTTAAGACATATTTTTTGAGACTATAATGCAATTACATCATTTCCCCTCTCCCTTTTCTCCTTCCAAATCCTCCCACATACTGCCCACCCCCAACTCTTTCAAATTCATGGCCCTTTTCTTTAATGTATACACACACACACACACACACACACACACACACACTCTTACTCACTCACTCACTCTCTCCTAAATACATAAACAGAATCTTCTTAGTTCATATAAAGTTACCTGTATATTTATGTTTTCAAGCCTGGTCATTTGTTGTAGGTATCAGTTGGTGTGCTCTTCCTTGGGGAAGGTTATTTCTGCTGCTCTTAGAATTCCTTAGTAGCCTGCAGTTCTCTATTTAGAGTCGAGGTCTCCTGACCTTTCTCTTTTCCATGTTAGCTTATTTATTTGTGTCATCCTTGTTCAGGTCATGTTTAGGCAGCCATGTTGGTGAGACCTCACTATCTAAATATTTTTACATTATGTTTTGTATGTCATGATAGTATTAAGCAGAGACAATTTATTAGATAATTCTTGTTTGCTAAGGATTTTCTATCCTTTTTTTGAACATGTTGTTCCCCTTGAAAGTCCTCTGGGCTTGTTTAGATTGCAGGTCTTATGTCCTGGGATGGAGAGAACTAGGAGTCTGAAAGAAAAAGGATCAGCATTTTGAGATATATGGTCAGCCAGTGAGTAGAGCTGTCTCAAAAATTGTAGCTAACATATGAGCTGTGAAACAACAGCTATGGTTCAGAGGTGGGGCATAGAAACAATTCAGGCCAGCAAACCTTGGGAATTTTCTTACTCCTAAATGATGTAAATGTTAATTGTGTGAGGTGACAATAAATATGTATTGGGTAACTTAAATGTGAAATTAATCATAACAATGTTAGAGATGTTACAGGGGAGGATAGGGAGGGACTAAGAATTAATTATAATAAAAACATGTTTTACAAGGAGAGTAATAATGTAATTAAAAGGTAGTGTTATATTAGCATAAAATGTATATTACAAGTTCTGGGTTACCACTAATTTTCAAATGTGTAATTGTTGTAAGAGAAGAGTAAAAGTAGAGTCATAAAAACTCAAGTAAAACCAAAGAAAGCAGGCAACTAAGAGAGATTGACAACAGAATGCAATTATTGGAAAGTTATCTGGGAGATGTTATTGCAAGTATATCAATTATTTTAAAAGCTAGTAGGACTGGAGAGATTGCTCAGTGGGTAAAGAGCATGTACAAGCTTGAGGACCTGAGTTCAGATTCCCAGAACCCACGTAAAGCGAGATGCTATAGGGCAGGTCTACAATCCAGGCACTCCTTTGGGGAAATGTGAGGTAGAAACAGAAATATCCTCACAAGCTTGTCAGCTAATTACTAGCTTGTATGTGCATATATGTGTTGGTAAACAAGAGATCCTATCTCAAAAAAGTAGAAGGCAAAGAACAATATTTAAAGATGTCCTTTGACGCCCCTCCCCCCCACAATATCACTCACACAGAGATAAAAAGTGAATTATCAATTATATTTATTAGACAGATTTTTATGGTGAATTGAAGAGCAAAATTCAACTATTATGTTGTCTACAAGAAACCGGCCATAATGGTGAAGACACAGATTACTGATGTTAGGGTAAAAGCAAAGAGAAAATATACCTGATATATCATGCTAATGTGAGTCAAAAGGAAGCCAGAGATGCTGTATTAAATCTCAGAAAATGTGAATTTGAGAATCAAGAAAGTTATCAGGGGTAAAGAGGGACAAAACATTGAGATAAAGGGGCTAAGTCTCCAAAGTTGGAAAGTAATCCTAAATATGTCTGTGCCAACAGAGCTTCTAAATGTGTACAGGTGAAATCAGGAGGGGAAATTCCTGACTAAAATTGAAGACCTAAGCAGTCCTCTCTCAACAACTGATACTTGAGGCAGCAGAAAATCAATAAGGATAAAGTTAGCCTGGGCTGAACTATCAATCAACTTCATGAAATTGCCCTCCACAGGCTATTTCATACAACCACAAGATGTACATTCTGTGCTTGCACACTCACAGGGCACACTCACCACATAGATCCCATTCTATATAAAAGATACATCAGTGTCCTCTAAAAATAGAAATCTTGAAAAATTCTCAGATAAGAACAAAATTAAAGTGGAAATCGATACCCAAACCATCACTCAGCATCAGCGCCTGGCAAATGAAAACAATGGTGAACCAAAAAGAGGAAATAAAAGAAACACAGCCACACCATTTTAGGAGCATGTGAGGAAAATGTGTGAGTAGACTGCATGCTTCGCATGACAGATGCTAGGATGGATAATCTAAGCGATAAAAGAAAGCAGTGTTTTTATAGCTTGGACTGTTAAGCAAATATCTATCCCTCTATCCTGACAAGGACTGAATAGACTTATGACTAAAACCTGAAGAACCAACAAGACCTATGGTTGTAGTGAAGGCAAAGCCAAGAAGGTCACATTTGTTACTATGGGTATGTGAAATGACATGGCGCTTATTGAGATGGTCTATAGTTTGATCAGTATAATCTAGTGTTGTGTTCCTTTGTACCTGTGCAACTGACAGGTAAATGTATGCTCACACAGAAGCTTCTTTATGATATTTATGGCAGCATTATTTATAACTATCCCCAAACTGGAATTATGAGAATTTGTCTTGGATAAATGAATGAATATACAAGCTGAGTAACATTCTCATAATGGAATATTATTCGTCAGTAAAAGACATAAACTCTCAATTCCAAAAGGGCCATGTGAGAAGACTTAAATGTCCACTTCCAAGCAAAAGATATCAATGTGAAAATCTCTGTATTACATGATCCAATCGTATGTCCATTTGAAAAACATAAAATCTCTGTGAGTTTTACAGGGCTAACGGTTTGGGAAGTTCAGCAGAGTAAGGCAGAGTAGTGAATGAATGAAACAGACTTTTGTTGGGTTAGTTAGTAAAAAGTGCGTTTACATTCATCCCAAACTATAGAGTTTTAGAGTACAAGGGTGAACCTTTATGTATTCACGTTAAAAACAATGCATGGTGGACCACAGAACGAAATGCAGAAAGTGGGACAGAGGAGTGGAACTGAACTGTAAAGCACAATCCCCAGAATCCCTCTAAAGCATGTCACTTGGAGTCACAGACTAGAAAGTATAGACTGCAGTAAAGCTGGAAATGAGTGAAGCCATGAAGACAAAAGGCAAATAAAACTCCAAGTTTGTAAAAGATGTTCATATGAGTAGGCATTAACAATGTTGATACCAATACACAAAAGTCCTGGGTTAAATAATTAAGCTAGTCACTAGTGGGTGGTGAGAACTCTGTTTCTCATCTTTTAGCTGACAGTTCACAGATGAGCAAGGGAAACGTGCTAGAAGATGTGTTATATTGAATTAGTGTTGTAGCATCAATATGAGCTCCCATTTAGCCTAATCTACATATAGGTGGTGTATTACTTACTTTTATATGGCTGTAGTGATTAAACACCATGACCAAGGCACCTTCTAGAAGGAAGGATTTATTTGGGCTTATAGTTCCAGAGGGTTAAGTCAACCACCATCCTAATGTTAAGTCAACCACCATCCTAATAAGTAAGTCTGGCAGCAGGCAGGCTAGGTAGCTGGAGCAGCAAGCTGGGAGTTCACATCTTAAACCACAAGCAGGAAGCAGAGAGCAAACAGGGAATGGTACGTACCTTTTAAAACCTCAAGGTCAGTCTCCAATAATGCCAGGAAGTAAGAACACATTCAAAAATAAAACACAAAACCACACCATTTTAGGATCATTCGAGAAAAACATGCAATTAAACCTTCAAGTTCCACATGACAAAAGTTCCAATAACATAAGCAACAAAGTATTCATTATCTTCCAAATGGTAAAACAAATATCTATAACTCAATTCTGGAAAGGATTGTATAAATCTATGGACAATAATAGATGAACATTATATAGAATGTGTCTAGTAGATTTCCCACTCACTAAGTGAGCTCTACACATAGTTAGTTACCTTTTGTAAACAGTCCTGTGCAGAAAGTGTGTGAGGTCAATGTCAATGGTAGTATGTTACCAATGGTAGGATGTTTACCCTAACATGGTGCAGTAAACACGGCTTTTATTTCTGTGTCTTTCTCTAAAACATCCATAAACCAAATCCTTACCTCATGTAACAAATACTTTACCCACCTAACCATCTCCTTATATCGTCTTCTTTTCGAGAGTTTTGGGGTCATTTTTTTTCCTTTTTCCATGTTTCTTTAATTAATTAGTTAATTCATTTGACATGGTTTCTCTATGGGACTCCACTGGCTTTGAACTTGTCACCCCCTGTCTCCATCTCCTGAGTGCTAGAATTACAGAGGTGTGCCCCAATGACTAACATCAAAATTCTGTAGCATTCAATTGGAGGTCTAGACAGGTTGGTTGCTTTGGGGTATTGTGGGCACATTAACAGGGTGATTGTTTGACAAGCCTGAACTAACCATGGGCTGTGGTGAGTCATGGCACCTCTTGTAGCGTGGGTTCCCTCCTTTGTAAGGCTAACCAGAATCAAAGGATTTCTGGGCTTCCTTTCTTCCTGTACAGCTCTCCGTTGGTAGAGCGTGGGTTCCTTGCTGTAAGACAGTTGCTTTTCTCACCCTGGTGAGTTTCTGAGCAAGACTTCAGTTGTGAATTTGGGTTTTCCATCCAGGGAAAGGTGTCTTTTTTTGGTTTGGGTAGAGTGAGAAACTTCAAATTTTCTTTCTAGAGATGTTTTCCTTTTGGGTTTAGAGTGCTGGCCGGCTGTTTCGCCCACCAGGAAGGAGAGACTAGGTCTGATGATAGTTGGTCAGTTATAGTGACATCCCACAGAAATGAGGAAGCCAAGTCAGAAGGAATGGCTAGCCTTTGCCCGGCTCTGGCAGAAACACAGGTCCTTCTATTCACCCCAGCACTCTACCTGAACCAACAGCTAGCTATCCGTGAAACTTTCCACATTAAACTGGCAGTTCCAGTAAAGTTCAGGGCAGCCTTGAAAGCCACAGCAGGAGGTGACAACACACATTCTTCTTGGTCTGACTCAGAGCCGCTAAGAGCAGGAGGACTGACTGTGGCTGCAGAGGGTGTGGCTGCACAGCTGGGTTTCTATTGCCAGCCAGACCCTCCACATAGGAATGATCCCTGCTTGGGGGCTTTACATGCTTCAGTCCTAATCCTTCTCCAAATCCAACAGCATAAATGCTTTGCAGAAGGGCAAACTGAGGCCTGAGGCACAATAAATAACTCATCCATTTCAGTTTAGTCTAAGGTGCTAATCTGGTTGACCCCCCCCCCCCCCCCCCAACTTAGCATGTCCACCTCTGCTGACTCCCATTCTCATTCTAGAAGTGTCTCAGCAAAGCTTTCTTTGACCTTACAGACCTTTTCTATAATTGTTTTCCTGTGTACACCACGGAGAGTAATGTTTCTATGTTCACACAATTCCCCTTTTACAAGTCAGTGCATGTCTGCAGAATGGGGACAGTGCTTCACTGAACTCTGAGTTCTCAGTAACTGGCAAAGGCTAGGTGCCCAGAAAATATTTGTTCAGCCTAACTCATAGAATTTGTGGGATTCCCAGCCAGAATGAAACCCAGACCTCTCAACACATAGCCGGAATGATTTCAGTGCCACATTATTACTTTCAGACTTCTAATCCCATCTAATATCCAGATAATTTTCCACATAGAAACCTCTTTGTTTCCTTAGCCCAAGCCCTGCACAGGGTTCCTGTGAAAAGAGGGAAGATCTTCATAGTAGTTATTAATACAGATATTTTTACTTGTTCAGGGCCTTACTTGGTGCCATTTGTAGTCTCACTATGTGCAAAAACCCTCTTGGGAACTTCCCTGTTGAGTCTTGAAAGTCTACAACAGGAATGATGCCTTTATCTCTGTTGACTAATGAGAACACTGAGGGGCTGTGCCAGCTGCTGAGCTAAGTTCTCTCTGTGGGCATGAAGGCTTATGTAGCTTAGTCTAAGGTGGGCCCCCAAGATGGTTGGTCCTTAAGGTTGGGATAGATAGAGAGCAAGGAATCTTGGGAAGGTTTTCTCTCAGACATTTTTTTTTTCCTTTCTGGCAAAATAATGGAGATAGGCTCATTGCACCAGTTTCAGAGGTCTGGAGGCTGACATAATGTAAGTCATTCACTCCCTTTAATCCCCACAACCATCTACTCAGAGCTTTGAAACAGGTTTCTGAGTGCTTCCAGGATTTCATCTTTACATACTCTGGTTTCTTACAAGGTCGCATGGAGGGTAAGGCTGAGAACATTCCCAGGGGATTATGCTCACGCTACAGCAGCAACCTGAAAAAGCAATTGATAAAGGCTTAACTGCTTCCTAAGGACACAGGCTTGTGGAACAATCACACACAGAGCGCTTCACAAGGGCTGTGAGGTCCATGCGACCTTATGTGCTCCCTCCCTGGTTGGCTGACTCCTTACTGGAGATTAAAATGTAATGACGCAATGAACTGGGACAAGAAATCATCAGAAACTGTTCTTTGTGGCATTATAGGATATAGGGCATTATGCGCAAACATGGAAGAGGGATTTCAGCTGCATCAGTACATTTCTATTTATATACTTCTTAAAATTTTTATAGATTCACTGAGGGAGGGGCTCTGTAGCCTGTAGTCTATGGGAGAACTGGAGAAGATGGAAGCTGCCTTTCAGTTAGGGAGTAAGAAATTGCAAGGACTACATGAAAATCAGCCACTGTAGCTAGAGTTTTCCTGCCTGGCCAACAGTCAGGACAAATCTCTCTCACCCGGCACCTGCTAGTCTCACAGCCACACAGACCCATCCTATTATTACTTATATTACTGATTATTACTTATAAACTGTATGGCCATGGCAGGCTTCTTGTTATCTACTTCTATCTTAAATTAACCCATTTCTGTTAGTCTATAAGTTGCCATGTGGCTCATGGCTTACCAGTATCTTACATACATCTCACTTGTCATGGCGGTAGCTGGCAGCATCTCTCTGCCTCAGCCTTCCACTTCCCCCAATTCTCTTCTCTGCTTGTCCTGCCTATACTTCCTGCCTGGCTACTGGCCAATCAGTGTTTTATTTATTAACCAATCAGAGCAACACATTTGACATACAGAACATCCCACAGCAAACCACAGCTAGTGAAGGAAAAATGGTGAGGGAGAGGGCTGTGAGCTGGAAGACACAATGTCACGGCAGAAGACTCTGTGCAGACCATTCATTCCACAAACGTTTATCAGCCTGTGTGAAGTTTCATCTGTGCTAGTGGTCCTCAGTCATGGAAAAACAAAACAAAACAAAACAAAACAAAACAAAACAAAACCCAAAACCTGCCACCGCAACACACACAAGGTTAATGTGGTCATGAATATATCACTTAGTTACATCCGCCATTTCAGTGTTCTTGTTCAACTAAATGACAACAAATATGGAGGTGTGATTTGATGCTAAGTCACACATAGAACACATTTCATAGGACTTGTTTGGAAGGTGAGGGGTGAAGAATTGTGAAGTTTAACCATAATACAGGACTAACTGAGCCAGAATCATTTTTCTCTCAACAGAGAACTGTCACTTTCTGAGTAGGTCTAATGGCCATATGATAATGGGTAAATGGAAGTATATATATTGTGTACAGGAACTGGCAGAAAGTGGCTGTGAAGAGTAAGGCTGAAGCGGAACAGGGCCAGGTAGGGTGCAGGGTCCAGGTTACCCCAAACCTTCTCCCCAAATTGTAGATGTTCCCTTGACCTGTAGGAGAACTAGTCTAGACAGTCAGATGAGGGCTTCTGGCAAAGGGCAACCTGTGAGGGACCCCAGCAAGGTCTTAAAAACCCAAAGACATAGATTTTATTCACTTAGCATGGGTGATGTACTTTGGGAGCCTTATTTTCCTACCTCATCTCTACCCCGATGGAGCCAACTACGTGAGTGCAGAAACAGATCTCTCTGGTTAATGGCTGCTTCCTCAGCTGGAAAACAAGGCCTGGGTGGAAGGAATGTAATTAACATCCTGCAGGGCTCTCTTCATGTTTGTGTCTATGTACGGCTACATGAACACCCACACATGAAACTGTGTGTGTACATGCATATAAACATGTACCCAGGTATGCATTTATATGTATCTATGTATATGTGTATCCACAAACATGTGCACATGTATACAAGTATATGCCTATAATTATCTGGGCAATGTTTACCTAGGAAAGTTTAATGAGAAAGGTTGACACTGAAAACATTGAACAAGTAATTCAGAGCTTGGGAGATAGATCAATAGGTAAATTGCCTGGTGCATGAACATGCAGCATTCAAATCTCTCTCACCTACATAAAATTTGGGTGTGGTGGCTTGTAACCACAGCGCTGGGAGATGAAGCCTGGGAATTCACTGGCCACCTAGTCTTGCTGAAACAGTGAATTCCAGGTTCAGTTGGAGACCCTATCTCAATAAAATAAAAAACAAGGTGGAAAATAATTAAAGAAAGACATCTAGTGTTTATTTCTGACCCACTCCCACCCCCCATGATCATGGGCAGGCATGAGCAACCAGACAGGTGCATACACACACACACACACACACACACACACACACACACACACACACACACACACACACACGAAAGTAAATTCATAGTTTCCTAATGTATTTGGGATGGAGTTTGTAGCACATCAGACCTTCTTACATGTCAAATTTAATGTTAGAAGAAGTTGGATACTCGGTATGCATAGGGTGCACAGGGCAGTGTGAGCAGAGTGGCCGTGGCACTGCTAGATGCTGTGTCAGATTCTTCTTCCCACACAGAACAATGCCACCTTTTCCTGAGGGCTCAGGCTGTAAGGTGAGGATGTTGACTTAAAACTCTAGGCTTGGGGGGTGCATACAGGTCCACCATTTGTGCCTTGCTTTTTCAGGGCAGAGTCAAGGGTGCCAGACTATTAGTGGCCAGTCTTGGAATTCCTAGTAGCGGAACTGTAAACCATGGGCTCTCGATATCAGTGTCCTTCTCCTCACCCAGCTGTGAAGAAGATGCCTGAGAAGCCAATGCAGAGGAACTGAAACCAAGGGCTGATGAACACAGCCATCCAATGGCATGGATCCAACCACTCAGAGCCAGCACCTGAAGCCATACTCCTGCCCTTCTAGCAAAAGTTTAAGAAGGAATACACTCACTTATCCCTTCAAGAGTCCTGAGGAGATGCTTGCCCACACATTCATTTTGGAAGAAAAGTTCAGAGGCTGTTCTTGTCTGATAGTTACAATAGCTGTGCATTCTCTTCCTCCCAGATTTAGCTTCCCAGAAACACATTATCTGGGCAGGTGTTCTGAACTTGCCTTTGTGAAATACATACATAGTAAACACTTCCACCTCAGAGAGACCCCACTGTACCTGTCTCTTGGAACAGACATATAATTGAGGGTGGATGTAACAGCTATGTTCAGAGGCGCTGTTCTGATCAGCAACAAGTAACCTTGCCCAGCCTGGAAAATAACCTTGCATAGCTTTTTATCCCACATAGTCTAAATGTTTTTGTTTGTAGTTGACAGTATCAGCTATTTGATTATCTAATGCATCGGTTAGCTTGGGTTACCATTTAAAAATACCGTAACCTGGGACTTGAAACAATAGTGATTTACTCCTGGATGCTGAAAGTCCACGAGCAAGTTCAGAGCTAGTGGGTTCTTGGTAAAGGCCTTCTTCTTCTGGCTTGCAAATGTATTGCTAGATCCTAGTGTGGCCTTTCTTCCTGTAGCGTGTGGAGAGTCTTTCTCTCCCTGATGGCTTCCCAAAGACAGCATCCCCAAATATCATCATACTGATGGCTACAGCATCAGCATCATTTTGGAGAGATGTATATATTCAGTCCATAATGATGATACCGAAGAAACACTTCCTTGAAAAGGAGAACACTCAAAAGTTTACAATTCATTTAAAGAGACAAAAACGGGGCCTCATAGTATATATAATGTACAGAATTCTGACTTTTGATATATTAATAAACCGTGGCCGATAGACCAACTTTTGTACTATTGACATTTCTGAGGCTGTCATGGATGGTTCCCCAGACTCAGAGAATTTCTATTTGGATGCAGTGAAGTTTTATTTGCCTCACAACATTTCCCCTTGTTGTCTATTTTGAATTGTCACTGCACAAGTCAGGTTGTTCAGAAAGATTTTCAAGGGCCCATCCCATGGAAAGCTAGGAAGGAAAGTGGTCTATGAACGTGGGCTCTTCTCCATTGTCCTTCCTGGGTTTGTATCACTCCAAAAGTATGAGCATTTTCGTGTGTGTGTGTGTGTGTGTGTGTGTGTGTGTGTGTGTGTATGAGTGTGTGAATATGTGTGTGAATGTGTGTTTGTATATGTGTGTGAATGTGTGTTTGTATATGTGTGTGTATGTGTGAGTGTGTGTGTGTGAGTGTATGTGTGAGTGTATGTGTGTGTGTGTGTGTGTGTGTGTGTGTGTGTGTGTGTGTTGTTTCTTTCAGCACATGCATTCAATATTGTTCTGCCATCGCTGGCCTCAGCCTGGGAATGCAGCAGCACAGAGTGAGTGTGTTCACCTTCACTGCAACCCATGGGGCTGGTATCACTTTGCCAGCACACTTGGGGAAGAGAAAAGTGGTAGAAACACACTTGCTGTGTCATGCCTCATTTGATCGGAAGTGAGAGTAATGCTGATCTGGGAGAGTCATGACACTTGGAACTAACTTCCATGGGTGTCAGATAAATTGTGAGCTCTACAGTGCGATGGGGAATCAACACATTTGGGGATGGGCTGTCACTGTCACTTGGTAGGACGACTCAGCAGAGTCAGTAGATGAGGACCCTAGCTCAGCTCCTGGCAGTGCTGGAGATGACCATTCTGGGTCCACATGGTTTTCATGTTTTTTATTTCTTGTTTTGGCATCTACTTGAGGCCCTAGTTCTGAGGTTAAAAGGCTGCTGGTAGGCAATGCTCCCTGCCATTTCCATTCTCTTAGGGAGGTGCTCTTTTAGGGATCTCAGCTGTAGTGTCCACAGCCCCATCCCAAATTTCCTAGACAACAGAGGGAGATTTAAGATGACACCAGTAACACCAATAAGAGCAGATGAGGTGGAGAGTTAACCACAGTGTTGTTTTCATTCTTTAAAAATGAAAATCATTTCTTATACCATCTCATTGCTCAACATTGTCCTGTGTTCCCCTCTTTTCTTAATTTTTTTATTTTTTAATACTATATTTTTACATCTATATATTTTATTACCATATATATTAATACTATATATTTATATACTATATATATATATATAAATACTATATATTTACATCATTTTCCCCTTTTCTTTCCTCCCTCCAAAACCTCCCATATACCCCTCTCTTTCAAACTCATGGCTATGTTTTGCATTAATTGTTCGTACATATATACATACATATACACATAGATACATATATTCGCAACTACACAAATACAATTTTCTCAATCTGTATAGGGTCACTTGTCTGTATGTTTTCAGGACTGACCATGTGGTACATGACTGCCTAAACATGAACAAGGGTAACAATAACAGATGTGCTCTAGTGGAGGGGGCGGGGAGCCCATAAGGCCTCAATGCTATACAAAGAACTATAGGCAGCTAAGGAACAGTGTGAGCAGCAGAGGTACTCTTCCCTGAGGAAGTGCACACACAACAAATTGCACTGGTTCTTGTGAGAGGAGAGATGATGGTGAGGTCTGTCAGTGCCTCTGCATCCTGGTTCTGCATCTCCTGTGTGACACCTGCCAGGCTGGATGACACTGATAGGGTTCAGCTTTCTTGGCTTCAAAATGGCGCAGTAGTCTTTCTCTCCAACTGCTCCTACAAGGATATGGGAAACGCCATGCTGTCTTAGTCACTCTGTCAGTTGCCACGACAATATACCTGACTAAACAACCTAACAGATATAAAAATGTACTTTGTTTTGCAGTTTCAAAAAGTCCATCATGGTTATCATGGTGGAGTAGACATGGAAGAATAAACATGAGGTCAGCTGACAGCTTGCATGGCAGTCAGGATGCAGGGAAAAATAGGAAACAGGGCCAGGTTATAAAACATTAAGTCCCTCCTCTAGTTATGTATGTCCTCCAGTGAGGGTCCATCTCCTAAAGGTTGCATAACCCTTCTAAAATAGCTTTCCTAGATGGGATTAGCTGCTCAAACTCTTAAGCTTGTGGAAGATGTTGCACATTCAAATGACAACCCAATATGGCTGCCGTTCAGGAACTGCTGGGCTACTCCTCTTAGTTCCCAAAGCAGAGAGACTGAGCTTCACTGAGCAGAATATTGAAATCTCATATATACCATCAAAACAAGTTCAGCTGACCAAAAGAAACTTAGATTTCAGTGTGTTCTTTGTAATTTAGACAGCAGGAGGACCCACTCCAGAGTACGCAAATGTGATGGCAGCGGGCAAAAACAGAGGGCCTCAGTAGGTCACTGTTGTAGATGAAATTCTAAACAGTCCTAGTAAATAAGAAACATAGAGCCAAATACAGAGTTAAAACCTAAGAGATCAGAGCAAGAGCCACAACTACCGTGTCTGACCACCTTGCTGCAGTCGCTTCCCCCAAAAGAGAGACCTTCTACCTGTGTGACCTGTCGTTTTATTGCCTTTTTGTTCTGCCTTCTCATTGGCTCTAAACCCAACCACATGACTTCCTTGTTACTGTCTGTCTATACGGACCTCCAGGTCTCTATGGTTGGTACTTGGATTAAAGGATCAGGTCACCACGCTTGGCTGTGTCCTTGACCACACAGAGACTCTGCCTGCCATGTGACCGGATTAAGGGCATGTACCACCGCTGGTGGACTTCTGCTTAATGGCTATGACCTCTGATCTCCAAGCAACCTTATTTATTAACATACAAATAAAATCACATTTCAGCACAAATAAAATATCACCATACACCTCGTGAGGGACTGGCCCAGATATCAATTATGCTTTAATACAGCAACAATATAGCCCACTTCCTCCTCCATCAATCATTTCAAAGATCCTATATTATGTCAGCTAGGCTGAATCTAAATATCTACAATGGAAAAAGACCTTATCCATTTGTGACACAAGAAAATTGAACTCTGTTTTCTACCTGATGTTTCCTGTATCATGGTCACAAGTGAATACTTCCCAGAAGATTCCTTAACCTTCAGCCCAACTCCTTCCTTGTCCTGCCTTTGATATTGTCACACTTGTTCTATGATGTATTTTGACTAAAATAACCTCATTTCAAGAAGGAAAATAAAAGCAAGAGGTAAATGAGAAAAATATGATGCACTAGAGATAAATTTACAGACACATTGGTGAATATGTCATATTACAGAGATACCACAGAATATTATTCTCCTATCTAAGCATGGAAAATCTACCTTCAGGGAAAGCCCCTGCCCTGCACATTTTTGGGGTAATTATGCACTTTAGATCTCAACCTTATTTATAGATGTTGACTTTCTCCTTACATGGTGTAAAAATATGAATGACATTTATAAATTTCCATGTGCCAGGAGATATATTTAATGTCTTTTTCATTACATTTGTTTTTTGCTACCATGGTGAAACAATTTCTCTTGAGATTAAATATCATACACTTAAAAAAAATTTAGCAACCCCTTTTACTTCTTCAGCCTGTATATTTTTTTACTTCCTTGCTTGCTTGTGTGTGTGTGTGTGTGTGTGTGTGTGTGTGTGCATGCACACACATGTGCACATATGTGCACATCATGTTGGTGCATGCACATGTGGAGGTAACCAGACAACCTGAGTAGCTAGCTGGTTTACTTCATCTACCACGTGTACCCAGGGATTGAACTCAGCTCATCAGGTTTGGTGGCAAGGACCATTTCCTGCTAAGCCATCTTGCCAGGACTTCATATTTGTTTAGCCAATGTGGGATGACTGCTTCTTGAAACAGCGGCCTCAACCAGGCATTGTTGCATTGATCAGACTCTGAATCACCTGAATTAGACACCATTAGGCCATTGTTAAATACCTGTAGTGTATTATTGCAATGTTTACAAGCCATAGTAGCAAGTCCCATAAGCAATATGTGAACAGCACTCAATTCCCTCCTAGAGGAAAAGGGGAAACTTAAGTACCATTTATTCAGGGACTGCTGAGTTCAAGGAATGGTGCAAAACACTTTGAAACAATTGTCTTCCTAAATCCTTACCAAATAGTTCAGAGACCATTTCTCCTTCCCCATTATATAGAAGAGGAAAAGAGTCTCAGAAAAACAACAACAAGAGGTATCCCCAAAGTCTCATGTTCATTTCATGATTGTGAGTCTCACAGGCATTGTCCAAGTTATTGATGAGTTATCGAAAAGTTAGACACAGGACATAGATTTGTTTATTATAGACTCTCACATCATAATTAGTAATTTGAAGAGAAATTGTTTTCATTTAGAAATAATACCCCTGTCACCACAGAAATTCTGCCTGCCACATTTAGGATCCAACTTCTTATACAGTAAAGGAAACAAAGACAAACTTCCCTGGGCATTGCAGAAACTGCCCTGGATGTTCAGGAGAGCTGGATCAATGGGAGATGATGGCACAGTTGAAGATATGCTGATCACCATGTTGAAAGTTCCTAATCAAAACATTCTGCTTCCCAGCTTGAAAGCCTGTAGTCTCCTCCACAGAACACAAGCTGTAAGACACAGAGAAGTGCTGTGTGGATTCATTTGGGGACCACAGAATGGCATTGCAGTTGGTGAATGGACCAAAGAAACAGTCCATCTGGATAGCAGTTTTAGAACATCAGTTGCAGATAAGAGGTCCTCAGCAGGACCACTGGCTGTTTCACGAAGACAAGTAACATGATTAGTCCAAGGCTAGGAGAGCAGGCACTTCTGGGACATGAAAGGATAGACAAAGTCTGTAAGAATATTGTACCAGAAAAGTTTTGAAGGGAGTCAGAGAGAAGGGTGATGGAGCAAGAGCCTTCAAGAGGAAGATGCTCTGTTGGCTAGTTTTATGTCAGCTTTCACAAGCTAGTCATCTGGGAAAAGGAAACCTTAATTGAGAAAATTCCAGCACCAGATTGGCCCATGAAGATAGTAGGTATTTTTCCATTAATGATAGAGGTCAAAAGGTCCACCCCATTGAGGGTAGTATCATCCCTGAGCAAGAAGTGCTAAATGCTATATGAAAGCAGGCTGAGCAAGCCAGTAAGCAGCACTCCTCCATTGCCTCTGTATCAGCTCCTGCTTCCAGGACTTCCCCACATAATGGACTACAAACTGTAAGATGAAACAAACCCTTTCATTTCCAAGTTACTTTTGGCCATAACAGTATTAAAGGATGAGGGTAGCTACTAATCCCATCCTTCTGATGAAGGAACAGAAAGGGAGCCTGCCCAAAGCCATGTAATTACTGTAGGAGTTGCTAGCCTATGAACTCAGGCAGACTGCATATTGAATATAACACTCCACTTCTTTTCAGCCTTCCCATGACTCTGGATGTTGATCTGTGAGTATTAATAGCTACAAATAGCTCTTCACTCTCCCCTGGGAGATGGGTGAATAGGAAAGCACCGGAAAATCCATCCAACCAGTAGGATCTTACTTTATGATTCTGGGTTATCAAATTATGTAAAGGAAGATCCATTGGTGACTGAGAAGATCTGAATGATTGTAAAGACCTTCTCTTTCTCCTCTTTCTCTCCTTCCTCCTCCCTCTCCTCCCCTTCTCATGGTGTTGAGACCTGAGCCTACATAGATGTACACCTTCTATATCTCAGTCTGGTGAGTTTTTTTCTCTCTCTCTTTCCCATCTGAGTCCAGAGAACTTTCAGGGGTGGGCACCAACAGGCTCCCATTTACTATGAGGTCATAGGCCATAGACGATACTACAGTTTGACAAGGAGAAAGATCGTATGATAACAGGATGGATGGATTGACCAGAAAATTCAATGAACCTAAATGGGGACACTTTCCATCTTCTATGGTATAGGAAGCTAGGAACCATACCTTTGAATGAGTGCTGAAATTTTAAAAATAGGAAAGACAGACAAAATGGATCTTAACCACATCAGCAGACAAAGGGTAGTGGGAGTGGGTGATCAGAGAGAGCGAAAGGATGACATTAAAATGGGGCCAATGCTAAGCGGAGGACAGCCCAGAGGACAGGCAAACATAGTGTAAATAGAGAGGAATGAGTAGGTGGGATGAAAATCACATTGGAATAGGGAAGTACCCCATTGTTACTCCAGTAATGATCTACAAAAAACCATGAGCTCAGCCACAGAGACCAACTCAAAACATCCCCTACAGGAGATATAAATGAGTACTTACTGCATGTGACACATTGGGTCCATGTGCTGCATCCTGTATCCTCACTGTCCTTGGAGTGGGCTCTCTAGCTTCATTTTTTTTTTTTTTTTTTTTTTTTGCAAGGAATGAATGACCTGAATCTCTGAGAAGCCACACAAAGGACACATATTCTCCATGCCAGTGATCCCATCAGCTCCCATTGTTTCCTGGGAGCATTCATTTGCTCCTGGGAAGGGTGGCCTCTTTCATACCTTGGTGAGGAATCATTGACCCCAGTATTCACTTCTTAGACATCAACTGTGTAAATTCTCTCTAACATGCACTCTGATATGACCTTTCCTGGGCTTTCCTACAGATCAGAGTCAACTGCTGGACCTTACATCAGGCCCACTGGTTTAAAATCTACAGGGAGAGTCCCAAGGAGCGGAAAAAAATAAAGAAAAGGACTTCTAAATTATCCGAGCTCAACAACATTAAATCACCAGCATGTGACCATTTTGACATAGAAAAATAGCAGCCTCACATATTAATATTTATCCCCAAATCCTAAGTGATTATTGCCAATAAACAAAGTGGGGTGAAACTGTTTTAAGTATTTTGATATATTTCTCAAACTAAGTATCAAAATACTTCAACATTGCAAAAGAGCATGTGTGTCAAACAATCTGAAGTCTTGACTCTTGTCCAGTTGAGTTATGATCATCCATCCATCCATCCATCCATCCATCCATCCATCCATCCATTCCCCCATCCATCCAATATCTGTGTTCTGAAGGCCCACTGTGTGTGAAACAGTAGGTTAAGCTAAGGGGTTCATTAGGCTTAATTATGCTTTACACAGAATCCCTAATCAAGGAATCTGTGGACTCAAGAGATTAAGCCAGTATTAGACAGCGTACCAAGTGGGCTAGCATCTAGAGGAGAGGATGCTGTGTGTAACAGGACATGCACTATCAGAAATCTCTTAATTCTCCAAATAAGAGATGGCCACTTTGGGTGTTTTTATGCACAGATTTTCTTTCTTAGAATTCTGTTGCTAGAGTATACCATTGCCAAGGAAGGCAGGCTATTAAAGAGAAGCTTCTGGTGCACAGTTGGGAAGATTACCATATAATGGATGTCTTGGGTGTTCAATGGTCTCCTCCCTCTATTGTATTCTCACTTCTAGAGAAATTGTAAGTAATTTAATAGCATTAGTCATCACTTGATATTTATCTGGAAGTGGTTAAGAGCAATTCAGTGCTAACCCAAGACTCTAAAACTCAAAGGGAACATCTGGAGGGAACCACACAGGCACTCAAAGAGTTAAAAGAGGTTGAGATGAAAATTCCACTCTTCCTGTCTTCCTGTAATTTCTGGGTGTCTTTGTAAGACAGTGAACAAGAGGACACTTGACCAATATTAGAATTCCGGGCAGGGATGAGTTCACAAAGTCAGCCACAACTTCCCATCGCCCTCTTCCCCCTTACAAGACCCTTAAACTGGGTCTCTCTCAGTTTCAGGTTTTCAACATGATGAAAATCCATGCCACTGGATGGGCAGGTAATGCAGCCTCTTCTCATAACAGCCTTCTTTCTTTGAGGCATTTGAGTGGAGCCATTCAGGTGTATGAAGTATGCATAAGCGAGTGGGTAGGATTTCAAGTTGTGGCCATTGCTTGAGTGTAATCCTTCCAGGTAGATATTTAGTCAAGCTGAGAAAGTCTGTGAGAAAGGCAGCGTGTTCAAGCAGACAGCATTTACTATTTGGGCCACTGAGGATCAGAAGTATGAAATGGGTTTTAGGGTGAGGAAGAATGGCATGAACGGCAAGTGGGCCGCTGGCTGACTCAGTACCACCTGCTGATAACAAGAAGGCTGTTTTTTAAAATTCCCTCAAAAGAACAAGTGGCTCCTATTACAGGTATCAGATGCTGGGATTGAGTCACAGTCCCTAAACTGAACCTACTGCTGAAATATCATATGGTAGCCTGTTTGCCAGTCAGGGCAGGTATCTGCCCTGCAGACAAGGCCACCTGGGAAGGAATCACACAAAGGCTGGGTGTGTGGGATCCAAGCTGACTTGCACTGATCCTGCCTTGTAACTAATGACCAGGACCTGATTCCTGCCAGAAAGCTGGGGTATATTTAGAATTCTCTCTCATCTTTTGGTTCTGGAAGCTTTACACAGTGCCCTGCCAGGCAGAGAACGTTGGAGACACATCCAGACATCTTGTGGGCTAGGGACCTGATTCTCACCGAGTTTGGAAGCTGGTGAGAGAAATAAAAACCTGAACCCTGGAGGGAGTGTCTGTCAGCAAGAAGCTAGTTAAAAAGACATGGGGGTTTTAGTTCTTCAGCGCTCACAGGGCTCTGAAGGGTTAAAGCTCCGGGAGATCTGGAAAGCCCCCTGAATTTCATGAGACTGAGTTTTTACCTTGTAAAATCATGAGGACTTGAACAAAGAGAGAGGAGAAGGGACATTACAGTGAAAGTGGACAAGAGAGCACTGGTGTGATAGGAGCCGAACACTGTAGAATGTTGAATTACATCTGGAGAGTAGCAGGAGGTAGAAGTGATAAGTTTTAAATCCCATGTTGTTGGGTATCTATCTGCCAATGCTGCCACCACCAATGTAATAAGCCCATAAAACCGCAAAGGTAGAAGGATCAAAGGTAGAAGGGGATGAGCACATGGAAATGTGAGAAACACAGGGACCATGAGATAGAGGTCAGGAGAGGGGTGGTCAGTGGAGGGTAATGGATGACGCTGAGCAGTCATTACTGGCAGCCGAGCTGCTCCGGCGCCGTGACTTTCTCAGCCGGGATGGGATGATGGCGAGAAGTTTTCATTCTCACGAGTTTCTCTACCACACTGAAGGGAGCAGTCTGAGCTTCACAGGACCGCTGGTGATGTACAGACACACTTCGTTTTTCCTTTCTCCAGTCTACCTGGGCTTGCCTTGACATCTCTTCTCTTTGGTACTCCAGTTTCCTCTGAGAAAATCTCTGTGCACATCCATCTCATTGCACTCCATCCTATCTGCTCTTCCCATCCTGTTCTGCTCCTACCATTCTCTTCCTATCCCATCCTACATATCCCGTCACTCTTCACCTTCCCTTCTCCAACCCCCATCCAGTTCTGGACTTCCACCCCACCCCACCCCCAACATAGCTGCCTCACTCACTGGGCTTCACTCACGCATTCTGTACGAACCCTGTACCTCTCTATGTAATGTACAGTGAGCACAGCTTTGGTCATGCAGCATCTTTACCGCCCTCACCCCCACTTCCTTTTCGATGCGGAATGTGGCAGTTCAGAATTTCCTGGAGTTTGGAATCCAAGGATCTGAACAGGCTCTCATGTCACTTTGTAGAGAGGAAAATGGAGTTCTCTTCTATTCTGTGGAAGTTACAAAATCAAATCTGCTGACATGAACTGACAATAGATTAACCAGAGAAATCGAACACAAATCCATTATATGAAGGACAGGTAAAGGCAGGTAACATCGAGAATGAAAATGGAGTGAGCTCCCATGATGCCAGCTTGTGTCCCCTTTTCATGGTTGCGATCAATTTAGGTTACATATCAATGATTGGCAATGGAGAAGATAAGTGGAGGAAAAGAACAGACAGTTGGCCAGGGGGAGGTTTCCCAGGTTCTAAGTGTAGGCTTAATTCTAGCCTTTCCCCGTGAGTGAGTTAGTCTTCCCTGTTTACTGGATGAGAAAGAAGAGGCTGCAGACAATAGGCACTTCCAGAAGGACTCCCCTTACCAAGTAAAGTAGCTTTGGAGGGACCCTGTCCCCTTGCTGATGCGGTCCGGAGAGCTGGGGTGGAAGCAGGCAGGAGGATCCACCCTGACTTTAGAACACCAAGTGAGTCAGCACATGCTTGGTCCCAGTGACCTGCCTCTTATTAACAAGATCTCTTTCTATGGTGGCTTTCTCACCAGAAAAAGTGGTGGCAATGAGGACATTGCCAAGGATAGAGTGAGAAAAATCTTGTGCAGATGCCAATGCATTGCCTGGGCTGTCATAGGTGCTCATTCAGTAAAGCAGGTCTCTCTGGTTTCTTCTGCCGTTAGACTCAATGACCAGCAAGTTGGCCTGCAACAGAGACTTCTCTTTTGGTTCTCTTTCCATCTCTAGTAAAGACTAAAATTTTCGGTGCAGGGTCTTCTCTGCATCTAGCACATACTGTCATGTGTATAGTGTCTGTTAATTCAACACTTATTGGTTGAATGGGAAATGTGCTTCGGAACATAAAGGCATACCCAACAGAGAGCTGACCGATTTTACACTGTATGTGACTAGGAAGGATCTGAGGTTAAAGACTATCTTTTGTCTAGTATAGACATTGGGCTGGATTCTCTTCCTTTTCCCCAAAGTCCCTGCTTTTATATTTAATAAAGTGGAGGAGGTTGGGTAATAGCTCAGTTGATAAAGTTCTAAAATTTGCAAGAAACCTAGTGGCCCATGGTTACAGTTCCAGAGCTGGGGAGGCATAGTCAGATTCCTGGGCTCACTGGCCAGCCAACCTAGCCTGCTTGGTGAGCTCAAGAAGGTTGGGATTGGGGCATTGAGATGGCTCAGCAGGTAAGGCACTTGCCAGCAAATCTGATGACCTGAAATTGATCCCTCAAACCTTATGGTCATGGTCAGAGGAGAAAACCAACTTCCTGAAGCCACCCTATGCCTTCCATATGTGTGATATGGCAAGCATGCTTGAGAGCATACATAGGAAAATAATCACATACAATCATTTGAATAAAGGAATAAATGTAAAAGAGAGAAAAAAAGAGGTAGGTATCAACTAAGAAAGGTCAGTTGAGGTTGTCTTCTGGACCCCACAGACATGCACACACATGTGAACCTGCAAACATACTAATCTAATATGCACGTACACTTGTGTATGCATGCGTGCGCGCACGTGTGTGTGTGTGTGTGTGTGTGTGTGTGTGTGTGTGTGTATAACCTCAAGAAGAGTAAGCTAATATGCAGAGACACATATGCCATTCCTTTAGAAGCTGTCAAATCTGCATCTGAAAAATCGTATGTTTTCCACGGTGAAAAAGCAACACATTTGATTCTCCTACAATGCGTTAAACCCCACCACCAAAGCAAATGCCTCATGACAGATGATTGATAGCTATTTCCCCTGACAGCCTCTGGCACGGAAATCTCCCCTCACACCACTCTCCAGAGGTAGCTAGAAGAGAAGCCGAATGAGCTAGCTTGCTCCCTCTGACACCGTGCTGTGCAGGCCTGAGCATGCCCACACCATAAACACATAACATTCGATTGACCTTTAGCTTGTCTATAAACACAGAATGAGCTATGTGGACCCCGATCCACCAAGGAACCATTTCAGGAAAATTTATTTCCTTTACTATCCATAAAAATAAATTGCTCTTCACAAAGGGGAGACAAAAACATATACTCTCTTCCCTTAATAAGATTATTATGAAGGAATGGCTTCTCTGGGCAATCATTACTAGGAAACAGGCTGTCAAGTTTTTGTCCTGCTGTGCTGTCCCACTCAGATTGGGAGGGGGGTCTCCAGATGGAAGGCTCTGGAAGGGTGGCTGTTCCTCTTTGTGCTCATTCAGTGATGGGGGTCAAATGGCTCTAATGGAAATGAACCTTCACTGTTTTCTCTATGTATTAGCCACAAGCGGATGAGACATGTAGAAACAGCTTTAGACAGAGGACAGCATTTCATCTAAGCATCCACACACTCATACACAGAGAGACACACCACATGGGCCCTGAGTGCTGCTGGCAATAGAATTAACTTCCACAGTAGTCCTTAAGAGACAAGGGAACTTCTCTGGCTCTGGGGTGTGTCACTGACTTTTGGTTTCATGTTTGGGACACTTGGCTCTGCTACTGTCCGGTCAGAAGTCACAGCTACACTGGGCCCAGAATGAGATGAACTCCAGTGGGAATTCCTGGGATTCATGTTCTGAGATCCCCATGGCTATCTAAAGTCTTAGATAGTAGTAAACCTGCGTTTACTGTGTTTCTCCACATGTACATGGTCTGTGGTTAATCTATAAGCCAGGCACTATAAAAAATTCACTGGGACCTGTCCTTAGTGCATGAGCTGGCTGTTTGGAACCTGGGGCTTACACGGGGACACTTTGCTCAGCCTGGAAGGAGGGCACTGGACCTGCCTGTTCTGAATCCACCAGGTTTAAATGAATCCCCAGGGGAGTCTTGGCCCTGGAGGAGAAGGGAATGGAGGGGAGGGGTGGGGGAAAGGTGGGGGTGGGGGCGGGAGGGGGGAGGACAGGGAAACCCATGGCTGATATGTAAAATTAAAACACAAATATAATAAAATAAATAAATAAAAATAAAAAACTCACATCAATATCTAATAACAAGATTATATGACTAGGCTGAGTTATTAATTATTAAAAACTTACAGATTATTTATTTCTGTATTTTTCCAGTTTGTGTACTTGGATCATGGTTAGGCTCACGTAATTGGAGCTGCACAAGACGAAAGAGAGGAAGGAGGAATTCTGTATGCTGCACTCAGTATCTGCTAAGAAAACCCCTTGTGGACCTCCATAGTGGGTTACTGTCCTTTTGAAAATGTAGAAATTAGGGTTTGGATGTGTGAGCCACTGGGCCGAGATCCCATGCTAAGACTCAGTAGAGATGGAGAGTCACTTTTCATCGGGGTTGGGGAGAACAGTTCTCCCTTGTCAGGGGACTGTGGTAATGGTGGTGGTGGTCGACAAGAGGTCTGGCCACAAACAATAGAAGGGTACCCAAGGCAAGAAGAGCTCCCAGTCCCTTGGGGAAAGCAGGACCATCTTCTTGTGATGGAGAAATTGAAATATATTTGAGGTTAAAGGACAAAACACTATCCTTTGTCATAGATGGGTTGTTCCTGACGTGTAAGCTGAGGACAGACACTAAAATTAAGTCCAGGACCAAGTTGTTAGAAATGACTTCTCGTTCTCTTTACCTAAATTGTGTGTGTGTGTTTTGAATGCATGTATGTATGTGTGCCCCTGCACATACAGAGGTCAGTGGTCAATACTGAGCCTCTTCCTCTGTTGCTGCTCACCTTTCCTTTGAGACAGGATTTCTCACCGAACGTGGGGCTTATCAATTGGGTAAACTATGTCATCAGAAGTCCCAAGGGTCCTTCTGTTTCCTGGTTCTGGAATGACAGCTGTGTGCCACTACATCCAGATTTTATTTGAGTGCTAGGGAGCCTCTCCCTGATCCTCATTATTTCACAGTGAGCATTTACCCACTCAGCTATCTTCCTAGCCCCCCCTTTGCTTATTTCTGACTCTATGTATATTTAAAAATCAGAACGCTGCTTCTAAACAAAAACAAAAATCTAAAAGTTACCTACCATCTGTAGGTTAATAATCTAAATGTGAAGAGCTAATCAAGACTTTGAATTAATTTGCTAGATTTTGACTATAGAACATGTATTTTTAAATATCTATATTTTGACACACTTTTTAAAATAAGATTTGTTTTACTTTTGTGTGTGTGTATGTGTGTGTGTGTGTGTGTGTGTGTGTGTGTGTGTGTGTGCACATTTAGGTGCAGGTGCTGGTGGAGGCCCCCAAATGACATCAAATACCCTGGAGCTGGGGTTACAGGCTGTTGTGAGCTGCCCCATGTAGCTGCTAGGAACTGAATTTGTGTCCTCTGCAAGAATAACTGGTGTTCTTAGTCACTAAGCCGATTCTTCAGCCCCCATATTGTCTTTTAACTGAGTAGATTTTTTTCTAAGTTATTCTTCCAGGTATTGTTCCCCGGTGTTTAAGGATTTATTTATTTTTATTTTATGTGTGTGAGTGTGTTGTCTTACATGTACGTGGGTGCACTGCATTTATGGCCAGTACCCAGGAAGGGCAGAAGAGGATGTCAGAGCCCCTGAAACTGGAATCCAGATGGTTGCGAGCTGCCGGATGAGTGCTGTGAACCTAATGCAACTCCTTTGCAAGAGCAGCAAGTGCTCGTAACCAAGAACCACCTGCCTCTTCTCTTTGCGGGTGTTTTAAAAACACCCCTTCTGTGTACTTACAACTACTGCCTCACCCTCCTATGGCGTGTGCTTACATGTTTCCCCCTCTTTGAATGTATTGTTCTTGTGAAATGCTTGTTCAGAGAGCACTCATGTCTTCCTCAGAGGCTCCATTTGATAGTCCTTTGTAATCTCCACACTTTGGCGGGTAGAGAGAGGAGAGTCAAGAGTTCAAGACCATCCTCAGCTACTTAGCAAACTTGAGAAGAGGTTGGGCTGTATGAGACCCTTTCTCAAAACTAACAAACAAGAGTCATTTGACAAGTTAAGCTTTGTTACTTTGTCATTTTTTTCCCTTTCAGTAAATTGAACTTGGAGACCTATTACTGGATGCATAAAATGATTCCTATTTACTAGGTGACATCAGTATCTATGGGCAATATGTAGTCATCAGACCAAGGTATCTGGTATATATATATTTCAATTCATACATTTATCATTTTTTCTATTTATGTAACAAAGTACATGAAGTAAAATATAAAGCAGAAAAGAATATTTTTTTTTTGCGCACAGTTTTGGAGACATTAGTCCATGGTCAGATTCACCCACTGCTTAGTGGCCTTGAATGAGATGGTACATCACATCCGGGACTGCATGGTGAAACAAACTGTTCTCCTTCTGGTAGCCTGGAAGCCAGAGGGTGAAAGAAAGGAATGGAGGCAGTGCCAGACTTCCTTTTAGGGACATGCTTCCCACATGCTAATTTCCTCCTCTTAGGCCACTCTTCCTAAAGGTTCCACAATCTCCTAGGTGGCACTGGGGACGAGACTTTTAATACATGGGCCTTTGGGGGACAGTTGAGATCCAAATTAAGAAAAACAGTTTGAACTGTGACACTTCCCAAGTAGGTTTGCCGTTCTTCTAGTAGCCATTTTGAAACATGTAATTAATTGTCAGCCACGGTTACTCTGGCATTAAATATTGGCAGTCATTTCTCCTGACCAAGTGTTGAACGCGCTACCCATTCAGAGTCAGAAATGCATTCTCCCTTCAGCAATCTGCTGAGGGGTGCTCAAGCTGGCCCCACTACTAGAGAAAGCTATGTGATTTCATGTGTGTTGTATGTAAAGAAAAGCCGACAGTAGTTCCCAAAATACAACATCAGCACCACTGCCAGCATTGTTTTCTTGTTTCCTGCGATGGTAAACACACAAAACGTACACAGAACAAAATAAGGAAGGATTCCAAGGCCAATGTATGAAGCAAGCTACACTGACAGGAGACCAGCTTCTTCCAGCTCCTCTCCAGGCCCCTTTATGCACATTTACTTTCCTTAGGGTAGGACTTCGCCAATATTTATTTCCATTCACTTTTTTATATTTAAAACAAGAAAATATATTTCATATTACCGTGTAGAAAATGTGCACTTTGTTTCCTGTGGGAAAATGTAAGTTATGAACCACGTTAATAGAAGAAAATGTTTGTGCATGCACTATTTCAAGATTTAGTTTTTATTATTATCTGGAAGTGCATGTGTGGGCATGTGCATGTGGATGCTGGAGGAGAGCAGACAAGAATGTCAGGTCCCCTGGAACTGGAGTTAAAGGCAGTTGTGAGATGTCCTAGGTGGGTCCTGGGAACTGAACTTGGGTCTTCTGCAGGAGCAGCAAGGGTCCGTAACTGCTGAGCCATCACTTCTAACCCAAGCACACATTTTTTAGTGTTTCTGTTTTCATATGAATAGTTTCACAGACTTTCTTCGTCTTGCCTTTCTATTTAGCAGCATATCCCAGAGGCTGCTTTCTTCAAGGATGTCCAGACCATCTTTCCTCCTTTTTATGGTGACAAGGCGTCCCCTGTGTGATGGCAGCATGGTTTATGGCTCCCTGTAGATAAACACTGAAGAAGGTCCCAGTCTCTTGTTACTATAAACACACTAGGTTGAATACCCATGTGCAATTTCTTTTCAGAGTTTTGGCAGTGCCCTTTTGGGATATAATCCCAGAATGTGGGGAGCTGTGTCAAAGTGTGCATGTCTCTAAAACCTTGCTAACCTAAGTGGGTTAAACATCACCCAGTTCCCACCATCGGAGCTATACTGCCTTACATTCTTTTCAGCCACGCGTAAGGGATCGATCTAGCTTCCCCACAGGCAATGCTATAAGGCATGCTGCCAAATGTCTAAATTTTTAATGATTTGACCTATTGGGTGGAAAATGGAATCTTGTTCTAATTTGTATTATTTTTAATTTGTATTATTTTTCTTAGATGTACTTTAAGTATCTTTCCCTTAGATGTGATGTTTTTCTGTTAATCTTTTCATAGTTTCTTCTCATTCTTTTCATACTCAAAATCTATTATTCATGTAAGTTTTTGTACACAGATAACATGCTTACATAGGGACAATACAGACAGAGGTGGTTGGAGAAGACAGGGTTTCAGGCCAAAGAAACATGGTAAGGATGAATACTGGGGGCAGCTAGAGATAAAAACTGGAAAACAGTCTTTTTTGGAGTCTAGAATTTCTCAGCTGAGCACACAAAGCCCCCAAGCTCTGGCCTCAGTTACCCTTCTGACCTTAGCCTTTTTCTAGAAACATCTCTGTCACATGCTATAGTGGCACCACTGGTATGGCTGTTAAAACTGCAGGTGCCCATTGAAAGCTCCTTGCCAGAATAGAAATATTCTAAAGCTTGAATAAGTGGTGGCTACACATTTGCACAGCTTCTGAAAGTCGAAAATGTATGAATCAAATTATATGTGAATTATAATTCATAATTAGGCATAATAATTGCACCTAAAATTATGTCATTCAGGATCAAAAATTCTGCCTTTTTCTCATCCAAATTAATGTGGACTCTATCCTTCTTGGAGCTCTTCCCTACACATTTAAAATCATGGTACTTCTATTTGTCCATGCAATATCTGCTCATATATACCCACCATAAAAATACATATACACTACATGTATATTTACAAAGTAAATATAATGCTTGATCTAACACTATTGTTTCCATATATACACTTTTCTTTACCAATCAAAGAACATTGTTAAGGCCAGAGATTATATGATCTACTTTAGTATTCCCAAATTCATTTTAGAAGACAGAACACCTAAAAGATATTCAATGCATAGTTACAAAACTATCTATTTACAAATATAAATAGCTATTGTTAAAGAATAATGAAAAGGATGCTAGAGATACAAATTGAGAAAATGTACTGGAAAGTCATAAATGTCAAAACGAAAAGTTGATTTTTAGTATATCAACCCATAAAAAATTACTCATTATATGTGTGGAACTGTGTTAAACACAGTATGGCTTTTCTGACACAAAAATGTATGCAGTGGCTATTACTTTATTCTAAAGATGACAGTCTGAGACTTACTGAGGTCATTCTTCTTGGCTGAGAGCACTAAACTTCAAGTCAAATTTGCTCTGATGATCTCAAAGAATGCATTCTTCAATAGCAAGTCGGGGCCTCTCGAGTTGCTCCAGTCATGAGGCTAAATATTTTTACTTGGAGAAGTTAAGATGCTTGAGGTTTCTAAAAAAGTACTCAATAAAAAGAATCTCAGTTTTATGCCTGAGTCCAGCACACACTGAAAAAAAAATAAAGCTGAGAAAACTGGAGGTTTGTTTATAAAAATCACTTGTATTTCCAATAAAGTCAGCCTCAATGAATAGCAATTTGCACAAGAGGCAGGTCAGCAGCCCCTGCGGATTAGAATTAGGCGGCTTTAGTGAGTGCAGAGTGCAGAGCCAGGATAGTTGTTCCCCTACAAAGGCATCCGAGGCAAGACAAGAGGATCCCTGGAGAGTAGCTCCTTCCACAGAGATGGTATGGACAGAGCCAGGCAAATCTGGAGATGTCTGCAAACATACTAAGCATGAGAGCTACTCCATATTCTCTGTAATTGGGGGTAGAGAGAGTCAGAGAATCAGAGTCAGTGCATTGAAGATTACCTCCCTTCAAGGATCCCAGTAAGCAGAGGCAACATGACAGGGCTCTTCCTCTGAGGGATACCATCAGTGGTGGTGGAGCCTGGAAATCAGGTAAGGCTGCCTGATGTTGAAGATTGACGGAATCATGTTTGCAAAGATTGGCAGCTAAGTGGACATTGGGGGAAAGTAGATAATGCAACCCCCTTATTACTTGCAAGAGTAAGACAGCAGATGTGGATTCTGACCTGTAATCCTATTGTCAAGAGAAGAAACATTCTGAGGGAGAATGGCAGGTGTCATTTTTGGAAATAGCTTCGATATTTTTTGTTTGTTTTGTTTTGTTTTTGAGATGGGATTTCTCTGTGTAGTTCTGTCTTTCTTGGAATTTGCTCTGTAGACCAACCTGGTGTACAACTCAGAGATTCATTTGCCTCTACCTCCTGAGTGCTCCGAGGTGTGCACCACCACCGCCTGCTTTGTTTCAGTCTTGATAAGAAGCAGTGCCTAGTCTTTTAACAAAAGATGTTCTCTTTGGCTACAGAGATGGATCAGAGGGGAAAAGTACTTGCTGCGTCAGTCTCATGACCTCTTATTTTACTCCCAGAACTCATGCAAAGAAACCTGATGGTGAGATAGGAAGCAAAGATGGGAGAATCAGCTGGAAGCTAACAGGCCAGTTAGCCTGGAATATATAACACATCAGCAATAGCCACAGGAGACCTTGCCTCAACAAGATGGAAGGTGAAAGCTTACTTCCCGAATTTGTCCTTTGACTTCTGCCCACACACTATGCTTTGGCGTGTGTGTGTGTGTGTGTGTGTGTGTGTGTGTGTGTGTGTGTGTGTGAATGCCATGGATTGTGTGTATAAGATAGAGGACAACTTGTGGATGTTAGCATGTTTCTCCCACCATATGAGCCCAAGGTATTGAACTCGGGTCATCAGACTTGCCGGCAAGTGCCTTTACCCGGCAGGCCATCTCTTTGGCCTGGATTTTGTTTTCCGAGTGCCAGATTCTCACATTGTTACACTATGGATGACACCTCTGCCTGGATGTGGTCTTCCTGATCACTCAAGTCCAGGATCTTTCTCTGTTGTCATTATCTAGCTATTCCTGCTCAGAAGGTTCCAGGTTTCAAACCAGTTTCCTCTGGCCCAGGAGTAGGGCTCCATGTGCATCATGCATTGCTGTGTACCAGTCTTCGGCAGGGAGCCTGGTCCCAGGGGGAAAAAAAAATGGAGAAAGGGAAACTTGAACAAATAAATGGTAATATCAACCTTCAGTGTTCCTGTTTGAAAAAAAAAATCCAAATAATTGCTGAAAGCACTGTAATTACTCCCTGTGGTAATTTATGAAGATTCTCTAAAGAATAATTAACATTTTTACCACTCATCAATTATTTAATTAATCAACACTGTAATTACTATTTAATATATCCATTTACTCATTGTCTCCTCAATACGAACACCGTAGTTTGACGTTGCACTGTCTATTTTCACTGATGACTTTATAAGTGAGCCTTTATCTGATGCTGGTGAGGCAAGGCATCCTGTGAGCTTTACAAAAGTGACTTCGCTTTCTCTTCCCCAGCACATGTATAAGAGAGTCTACTTCAAGGCAGATGTGGAGAGACCAATAAGAATTCAAAATCGGGCTGGTGAGCAGAGTCAGTGGGTAAAGGCATCAAACCTGGTGAACTAAGTTCCAAGCCCAGAACAACTTAGTGGCCAGAAAGAACTCACTCCTGAAAGTTTTCCTCTGACCACAAGTGGACGGTGGTATGGACACACACACACACACACACACACACACACACACACACACACACACACACGATAGACAGACAACAAGCAAACAAACATGTTAAAAAAGAATTTCAAATTCATGTCTTGGCTCCAGTACAGGAACAGAATAATTTAAGTTACAGAATTCCAAGAAGACCACAAAGATGCTTTTGGCTCATCTTTTGTCTAAGTGACAGCACTGCATTTGGTGTTGGACATACAAAGATGACAGTCACTGTCTGCACTTGATAAGATCACTTTCCAGGTTCATAGAAGCATACAAACAAAGGTATGCAGTGTACCAAGATGTGGAGCAGAGCTGCCAACAGTCAACTTACCAGAAGGCTACCACTGGAGTCTTGGGGGTGGATGTGACAGAGAAGCTGGTGTTCCCTTTCCCAGACTTCAGTTAGACATGCCAACATTTCTAAAAAGTTGTGTATTTGGAGAATATCCAGGATATCAGAAACCTCTAGTGCAGAACACAGGGTGGGGGCAAGAGTGCCCTACAGAGAGGCAGGACCATGACATGGAGCAAGGGCTGAAAGTGCCAGGAAGAGATGAGTGTGCTCAGATCTGGAGGAAGGTCATGATTTCAATCAAAAGTGGAATGCAGTCAGCAGCAGAAGCCTGGGCTCCTATGAGGGGCAAGCTTCCCAGAGTGTTCTAGAAGAGTGGCTTTCCAATCTTCAGTGTAGGAACAAGGCAAAGATTATATGAGGAGTCTCAGGTGTGGTCAGTAGAGGTGCATGGTTGGTCACTCAATGAGACCATTTCTGGAAACGTCTAAGGGTTTCCTCATGAAACATATGGGTGCCAGTCTAAATACCTTAACCCAGATAGTGTTGGTCTAGTTCATACAGGATCAGGCTCTTACTTAAGTCTTGTGGAACACACAGAGGAGACACCATGTCTGGAATTTTCCAGGCCAGTGTCAAGTAAAGAAAAGAAGTCAAGTGGTGTATGTATGTGCACACACAATGACACAGTATTGGAGAGAATCTCAACTCCTATAGGTGAGAAGCGGGGACAAATACTATCTTTGAAAGCAAGAAATATGTAATACATTCCTATTAACTACAGGTGCAATGTGGTACATTTGAACCTTGGAATTTATTGTCTTATAATAGGAAAGTGTATTCTTTGACCAATATCTTCCCATTTCTCTTGTCTCTCAACCCCTGGTAAACATTATTTGACTATTTCACCATAAATTTGATGTTTCCAGTTTTATAGATAAATAATATCAGGTAGTATTTGTCTCTCTTTATCTGGCTTATTTCACTTAGCATAATGCCCTCTAAGTTCATCCGTACTGTTGAAAATACTTGTAACTTGCTGAGTGGAATAGATCTTAGGTATTGACACATGCATACACATAGCTAGTTATGCCAGATGATGCTATACTAATAGGATCTATTGTGGGAATCTCCGCACAGGCATATTTAAATAAAAACATCATGCTGGAGACCTGAAATCTTTATGAAAATTTTGATGTGTCAATTGTGTATGAAAATAAAAACATATACACACACCGAAAGAACAAGAACTAATATTTACTAACCCCTTGCAGAAAGCAAATGTTCTAAAAACCTAGAAGGAATTTGCTCCACATCAAGAGCCCAGTAAACACAATAAACAGGGGAAAAAAAATGTCACTTAGGAATAAAATCCCTAGTTTCTGAAACAGGATTGCCCTGGTTAATCAGTCTGTAGCGTTTGTACTTGAGTGCCACATCTTAATTCAGCTCTGAGGTGCTTCTTACGTTTTAATTTGTTACCTGAGTTATCTTTCTAGAAAAACCAGAAACTCTGAAAAACATCTGAGTACTAGTAAAACTGGACGCTATGGCTTTGCCATCGTCCCCTGCTGGGCCACACATGCGTGGCTCTGCAGTATGAGCCACCCTAAGTTCTAGTCCAGATTGCCAATGGGTGTGTACTCTCAGTGGTTTTCCTGACTTCTTGTCATGTTGACTGACACTTTTTAAATTAAAATTGTGTTTTAAAAAAGGTGTGGATAGGATACCAGGGAGAAAGAAGCATCCATTGCCCTAGGAGTTTCAAAGTATTTGCATGCTACTAGGAGGAGATTAGTTGGCTGCTTCTAATACTGTGGGATCCTGTGTGAATGGAACCCCAAGGTTGCACAGTCTCCTTTTCCAGCCCCTGGCTATGTGCTCCACATCTGGTTCATTCCGAGGGAGGCTGCATGTGTTAGCGAGATGTGAAAGTAGGAACCACACCTCACTGAAATACTAGAGCTATGAGATGCCATAGCAGAGCCCAGCCATCAACAGGCCTTTAGTGTAAGTGAGGCGACCAGGAAATTGAGTTAATATTTATTACTCAATCCCATAACTCGTGTGACCTTTAACATGAATATGGACCCTGGCTGCAAGGCTGAATCCTGGGGGACTTGAAATTCAGGATTGACTAGGTATTACCATGACTATGATTTGTGTATTTACACACATAATATACACACGGCCTCATGCATGTCAGAGCTAGAACTCAATGGCAGACACAGTGGGAAAGAACAGTTGGCAAATTCACACATGTGTCTTTGATTAAAACTTCCATTTCTAAAACCACTTATTTCCTTCAAAGGTAATCACAATGACAACGCACCTATTGGCAGATGTGCTTTTTATTTTTGTTAAAACACAAAAAGCTATGATTTTGCAAAGCTATCTGAAAGAGTGAAATTTGACTACAAAACAGTTAGGATTTTTCAATGCTCATATCAGTGATCAATGTACTTGTAATCAGTCTCAATAGCAGTATAGGTAACATGAATATGGATTTAAATGTTTCCAATGTGGTTAAAATATTGGCTTTAAAAAGTTCATGTCAGAACCAATGTACTTAGACAGTTTCCATACAACTGTGAAAAATAAATTTCAGGTGCTCGTAACGACAATGATAGGAAAAACATAGTATTTTGTGAATTAAATATATCTGTGCAGACTTGATTCTTAGACAGTTTGACACCTTGATTCCTAATACTTCCACTCTGTGAATACTGTCTCAGCAATTCCATATTCAAGTACTTAGCTTAAAAAATGACAGGAGTCTTGGGGCTGGAGAGATGGCTCAGCAGATAAGAGCACTTGCTATTTTTGTGGTCCACCCAGGTTCAGTTATCTGCACCTGCACATAGCTCCCAACCACCAGTAACTCCGGTTCCAGGGAATCTGACACCCCCTCCTGCCCTTTGTGGGTACCAGGCATGCATGTGGTGCACATGTATACATTTGGGCAAAATACCCATACACATAAAAAATAACTCTTTGAAAAAATAAAATATGATGGTGATGTGGGTGTGACCATGTCACACATGCATAAATGTACACACATATACAATTTGAGATGCTCCACTGCACCAGTAAATACTTGAATGGCTCACAATTGTTCATCCTTACAGATTTGTTAGGCCTGTCCAGTGACTATTTGTAGTAGATGGTTTGTAGGTTGTGTAGTTTTTGTCTTACAGTTTTAAATTGCATATTAATTATATGTGTAATTAGGAAAGTAGAAGGTTTTCCACTATGAAAAGAATAATGTCATCTGCTCTTGTTTTATACAATGGATAGTGGCTAGGATCCTACTTAAAGACTCATCCAAAGACTGAGTCCTTAATTGTGGCTTGTCATAGAGAGACCCAGGGGGAAGAGAAATCAGCAATATGAAGCAACCATCTGATTTTAGAAGCAGCTTGCCAGATAAACAGTGCAACTGGATGTTAAGGAGGCAAGACATGAAAAATAACAAGGCTTCCAAGTAATGTGAATATTTGTCTGTCTGAGGAAAACCAACAGTTTTCTCCTGCAAGTACCGTGTATCCTCAGGCAGTAGCAGAGCAAACATCAGGACTAAAAATCCTTTTGTAAGGGAGTTCGGGATTATGGGAAGAAGTAAAGGTTTTACTATTTGGGGTTCTCAGTCAGCACGACCCTGCTGTACTTGTTTATCTCAGGTACAAAGCTGTCTTTGTTGGCCAGGACTGAGGAGTTTCTCAGTCACTCTGCAAACACAGTTTTTTATCATGAAGACATTGATTTGACCAAATGAGCTGCTAGGAAACTGACTGGTTTAACTTCGAACTGTGGGTTCTGAAATGTTTGTTTTTACTGATATGAAAGAAATGCTTGATAAAAAATACTTTTATTTTTAATTGATAGCAAAATTAAGATGAAAGAACTGAAACTGAAAAGTCAATTTCTGTATGGAAGGTTTTAAAGCTTCTGTCATGTGAGGGATTTGATAATACTGAAGAAAGGGAATGGGTGTTGCTCACTATTTTCCTTCTCGATTGAGAAATGACTGTCAAGAGTTCTCAAAGCAAAACCAGGACATGTGACTTGGCTGTGGCATGTGCATTTCAAGGATGATCATGCCAGGTTCCCCTCATGTAGACAAATTTCTAAATGGCCTTACTAAATAAAAAACACAGAGCCAAATATAGGGGTGAAAGCCTTACAGAGATCAGGGAAACAGGGAAAGCCACCAGTCAACCTCACCTCACCAACTCTGCCACTTCCAAAGAGAGCAACTTCCTGTCTACCCAGGCTTTTATGTCTTGCTGTTCTGCCCTCTGATTTGCTCTCTAACTACATCACTTCCTCTTTCTGGCTAGTTCTGTCACTTCCTGTCTGTACAGACCTCCAGAACTCTATGGTTGGCAGTGGGATTAAAGGCATGTGTCACCACATTTGGCTCTCTTCCCTAGTGTGGCCTTGAACAGGCCAAGACCCTGCCTATTAAGTGATAGGATTAAGGGCACGTGCTACCACTAACTGACTTCTTTGTTTTCTTAAAATGGCTTGCTATTTCCTCTGATTTCCAGGCAAACTTTATTTATTGAAGCACAAATAAAATATGACAACATTTCAGCACAAATAAAATATCACCACACCCTCACATGAACTGGTGGAAATGATTCTCTCTCAGTGTCAACTGGGATCTTTTGAGATGGGCTGTACTGGGAGGCATGGAGGATGCTTTTTAGATTGCCCAGGAGTTCCACAGAACTAAAGTCTTAGCCCTGGCTAACACAAGTGTTGAGCAAGAGTTCTTATTCCTTTTTGAGAAACTCTACCCGAAGGCCAGATTTTCCTTTTATTTGCATCTTCCCGCATGACCAGCTGGATATAAACATTGTGCATCTACATCCACTGATGCTTGGGCTCTTCCAAAAGCATAGGCTCTGAAATGGCTAATGTGTGACAAGTCTGAATTCACAGGATTTTGAGGTATGTGTCAAATTTTTTTTTGCTCATGTGATGAATCTCCAGTATAATAATATCCATTGGCAAAATAAAGTAATTGTGTTTTGAAATATGTAACCTCCTTTTACATGTTATAACTCAGAAAGGCATGCACACAAGTTACATATTGGTCCCAGAGACCCACTGGAACTCAGGGCCACTTTTTTCTCTCTCTCAGCTTTTTAGTCCGATCTTAGTTGTGTGGGTATCTCTTAGTAGAGTACAAAATGATAAACGTGAAACAGAGCTCAAGTTCAGCTTTGCTGGCTTCCTGGGCAATCTCCAGGTGCCAGAGGACCACCTTGTTTGGCATCCTCCATATGTCTGTTTGTTAATGAGACAAATTCATCTGTCCTGTCCTGGTTTTGTTGGTGAGGTGATTTTTTTCCCTCCTCTTCCTCCTCATCCCGTTTCCTGTCTTCCTTTCCTCCTGTTCATACTCCTTCCCCTCCTATCCTTGCCCTTCCCCCTCCTCCTGCCACCCTTTCCCTTCTTCCCAATTTCCTCTTCTTCCTCCCCTATGAGAACTCACTGGGACCCTAGCTGGCCTTCAACTTGCAATTTTTCTGCTGGCATCCTCTTGGGTGCTGGAATTTCAGCCATCGGCCACCTCACCTTCCAGTATGAACTCAAGTCTTTAGAAATTTTAAATACATCATTTAGCCTCTACAGGTTTATTTTTGGGTCATTTTAAAGAAATAATTTTCCCATTCTTCCCCCCCCCCCTTTTTTTTTTTTACTTCTGTAGTGGTTCAAGTTGTTAGTTACCATGAAAATGACATGCTTTACTCCATCTCTAATCTGGTCACAGCCATTGTCCTGGTTTTCTCCACTGTTATTGAGTCTGGCATCATGTGGGCATGTCTTAACTACAACAGCTGTTCTTATTGCTTTGGGAAGTGGTTCTAGGTGCAAGGTCCCCATTCTGAGTGGCCTTTGCCTCAATTCCCTTCCAGGCCATAGCCTGCTCAGTTTTCAGGGCTGTTTTCATTGGCTCTCAGCAATTGCAGAGGCCTTATTTTTGGTAATAAAGTATTTTGTGTCAACTGCCTCAGGGCCATCACCACAAGAAACATCAGCAGTCATTGTTATAATTCAAAGGCACATCCCACTGGAGGTTTAGCTGGGCCTTCTCTGGAAGTCTCTCTATTTCCACTGGTAGCCTATGCCCAAATAAATAAAGCTCTTCTTGCTAAAGGAGAAACCAGCATACAACTATTGCCCTGCTCCCTCCTTCCCTAACCTCAAGTCACCCATTGGGCACTCTTGAAGGCTCCTTTCCAATGTGGAAGAGCACTGACCACTGGAGATAACAAGTCTCTTTGTTTTACTTTGCTAGGCTTGGGCTTTGATATAAAAAGTCCAACTTTAGAAGCCCTAAGAAACCATGTTTTCCCTCAACAAAGCCAAGTATCTGGAAATGGTTGTTAATATCTGGTTGTTTCGATTTCTTATGTCAATCAGTGTATTATCTTTACTACAAGAGCTCTATGAGATCCCTGACTGGCATACAGGGGAAGAGAAATGAATGCATCTGAATGCATCACAGCCCTGTGTAAGAGGCTCAGAGGTCAGTGTTAAGGCCATGAGGTTAATACCGAACTGCAGATGTGGAAAACTGTAGAGTTCAGAGAGCAGAGTGAATGTTGTGCTTGGAACCACGAGGACAGCCCAAGAGCCTAAGACTCAAGATACCAGATGCCTAGATGATGTCACTTGTCAGAGCCTATGAAGCAATAGCATTTCACAAACACCCAGCTGCCATGATTATTGACCTTTATTGCTAGTTTTCCATAAGTAATATACCCCTGTAAATCTCTAAAGTTTTAAATGCTGGCCTTTCACTGGGATTATGGCTGAACCATGCCTTAAGATCCCTGTAGCGTTTGCCCTTTTTGAGGAAATAGTATTAAATTAGAATCAAAAAGTAGGTTCAAAGCTAGATAGAGCCATCTTCCCATCTGCTGTTATAATTCCACTCTATAGGTACACAGCCTTGTAACACAGTCATCCCTCCACCCCCACCCCCCCCCCCCAGCCATTAACTTGGGAATTTTCAAGCAAGAAAACAATTAATTTAGAGCCCAAAGCTAATTGGAATCAATAGTTAATGTTTCTTCTCAACTCTCTGAATTAATTACAAAATGATGTATGTTCACAGCCATGCCAGACCATATAGATTTCTATCTAAAATCTCCCCCTGGGGACATCTTTTCAACCAGAAGTCAGCTGTATGTAGTCTGTCATGTCACGCCTTCTCCCATCCTCCCTCTATGCTTTCTCCCCTTGAAATTTTGTGTCAAGGACAACGTTACTATTGAGGTGATGAATTGGTAACACTGGCCATAAGGAAAGGGTGCCTGGGAACAATGCAAGCCAGCACTGGGAAGTCATGAGGAAGGCGGAGCCCACAAGGACACAAAGAAGACACCATCTGAACTGATCTGCAGCAGCATCAGATGGCAAACCTACTTTAAATCTGGTCAAGACAAAGACTTGATAAAGCATGAGCTAAAGGCCATAGCTTTGACTATGACCTCTTGATGAGGCAAGTGAGATCAAGGAGCTGAGAGTTCAGAAAGCTCTGAACTGAAAAGACCTTTTAATGTTCTCAGAAGAAAGATGAACTCAGATGCAGGTGTTGGAAGATGCCAGCTCCAGGCCAAGAGATGGGGCACTATAGTTTTTCCACTGTAGGCAATATCCTTTCGCAAACTGGCTGCTGGAGAAATCAAAGGTTCAATCTGAAACAAATGGCATTGGGCTGGGATTGCCAAGCCACTGCACATCGGGAGAAGGGACATCAAAGCTTACAAAAAGTCATCTAGAGAGTGACTCCTGAACGATGTCTGTTAACGATAGCAGAAGTGATGAACTGACTGTCCCTTAGCAATGGCATGCGGATACCCAGCTGGTACAAAGAGCGGCATGGCCAGCCAGACAATTTAATTGTCCAAGGGTTGATCTTGCTTTGGAAAAGCATGGGAGTGATTTTTCCAAACAAAACTTTGAATGGCCTAGACTCTAGAAGAACACTGGCAGGTCTGTGACACTGGACAGATGTGGCAGTGATGACAATGGACAGATGTGGCAGTGATGACAATTATATCACAAATACAGCTCCCGTTGTTGCTTTGCTTGCAAGGTTGGAACTCCAGGATCCCCAGGCAGATTTCCAGGAGGAAAAACAAGAGGCAATGGTGGTGTAGACTGGTGTGGACTCTGGGAGTTTGGATTCAGATATTCTGCCTATAAATTTAGCTGGGCTCCTGGGCCCCTACTTTACGACATGGGATGAGTCCAGGCCTCAGTGTTTTTATAGCTAAAAATAAGGACTCAGGCAGTAACTGCAGTGCCAAATAAATAATAAAATGTGGTAATAGAGAACATTTATTGCTACCTGATACTAAGTTAAGCACTTTATGATGTATTGATTTACCTCTCATAACAATCTCTAGCAAATCTGTTTCAGTGAGAGAAGAAAAGCAAAAAGCAGCAACAAATAAATAAAACCAGGCCAGGTGACCTCCTAAGTTCAGAGAGCATGTGGACCCTGGGGCAGCAAAATAAACCAGGCAACTTCCAATAAAAGGCAAAATAACACAGGCCCTTCCTGTGGCACATTTTCGGGGAGATCAACAGAATATAGACAGGCCCTGAATAGGCATTCTTGCTTGTCTTCCTTTAAGGCTGTGTGTGATGTGCTGTACTGGCTGTACACAGTAGGAACAAACCAGGGAGGTGGATGGGAACTCACTGTTACAGCTGCAACATCTGTCTGATGGGACAGACAAGCCAGTATTCCTCTCTATTTCTCTCCCTTTAAAGTAAATCATAATTAAATCCCCCAGAAGTTTCTTCTCAGCCACAGAAAAGACCCCTCACAGGCAAGAGAAAGGAAACCATAAATCCTCCACACTGGAAAAGAAATGTTTATTTTGTAAAGGTAAATTCAATTTGGTCTTTAAAGTATGATGAGGGAAGTATGAAAAGTCACTGTAAGGCAAAGGTCAGAGGAATACAGACAGCAGCTTCAGATGGGGTGGGCGTGGAGGACTTGCCAGAGGGGGCCAGGAGACAAGAGACAGACAGCCACAGTCATGCTGCAAGGCAGGATGGGATGCTGGAGTCAGATCTGACCCTGGCCAGTATTGTGTCTCAGAAAACAAAGCCCAGCTGTCAGGAGAAGCCAGGAGTGACTGCACATCTGGACATGGAAGCCTGGTGAATTATGCATGGATTATCTTGCACTTGCGCAGGAATTTCTGTGTACTCACAGCAGAGGAGCACAAAGACGGAAATTGGCCTCACACCTGGTGTTTAATTTAGAAAGGATTGCTTCTCTAGCTGACAGAAAAGCCATCTGACCTGCTTTGAGTCCTGGCTGCACCTCAGAGCTCTCACAGCAAGCCAAGAGACAAAGGAAACCCTGGTGTGTTAATGTTGTTATGCTCCAGTATACACTATGAGTGTGGGTGTGCGTGGTTATGTGAATGTGTTGACACTTATGAATTTTTACGGTCAGCTCTATGGGGCATGCAGCAAACACAGGTCACATGAGAGAGAGACTGAAAGTACAGTTGTGTTGGGTCCTAAGCCTTGCCCTCACCTTAGAGAGCTTCCTAAAGTCTTCAGACCCTATGATGCAGTACTCAACTGCATACTGGGAGCCCTACAAGGAGGTCTCCCACTCTGGTTGGAATGCATGCCACTTTCCATGTGTGCAAAGTACAAAAGGTCATGGAGAAACCATCCTTTCTCTTTGCCTGGGAGCCATGGTTATTGTGCAAGGCCATGGTGGCAACTCATTAAGCATGTCTTTAGGGGCTTGTATTTAGTCACTTTTGCTTTGTGTCCATGATGCTGAAGAAAACACCTCACAAGGGGAAGACTTATCTTGGTTCATTGTTTCAGAGGGCTCATTCCATGGGAGCAGGAGCAATAGCAGAAGGTGCTCACATTACTGCTGCTCAGGAAGCAGACAGCATATGATCAGATCAGCAGCTGCTACCAGTGACACACCTCCCTACAGGGCCTCCAGCCCCCTGAAATAGCCTGGCTGGCTGGTAAACAACCTCCAACGCATAGACTCATAGTTCAGTTACATTTTAAATCCAAACTATGCGGTGTTTAATCAAAGATCTTCTTGCAACAGACCACTCTTTCCTTTCAATCACATCTCATCTCCCTGTGAGCAAAGGTGAAATGCCCCTTGGCCTTCAGGGGGTTCTTGTATCACTGATAGATATGCTTCCAATTAAATGGTACAGCTGTTGGCTGCAATGGTGTGCTCCTGGAGGGACGGTACACTCTCATGCTGTGAAAGCATTTTCCGAAGCAGGCCGTCAAGAGAATGATTTTATTAACTGGAAAATGGGTTCTCGCTTATGAAAGACTTCTTAAAATATTCCTTTCTAATTATCTGTCTCTTACACCTTCAGATAATGTCCACAACAGAAAGGCATAATGCACACACAGACTGAAAAATATCTTCATTAATGCCACAAGAATGGGTTAAGGCTATTTTCCTTTCCATGAATGTACCTCCCTGGGAATCAGTAGTGGGCAATAAATTGAGCCATTATTAAAGAGGGTGTCCTGTTTCCTCTTTGACTTTGAGGTGGCTTTTCATGTCTGATTATTTTACAGATTTTTAAATCCCAAATAAGCCAGATGTGGTGGCACGTGCCTTTAATTCCAGCACCCGGGGGTAGAGGTAGGCACACGTCTGAGTTCAAGGCCAGCCTTGTCTACAAAGCAAGTTCCAAGCCAGCCAGAGTCACATGCTGAGACCCAGTTTCACAAAAATAGATAATTATTATTCTCATATATGAATTATAGCATTTTATACAATGACATGAAGCACCTTAGGGATACATTGTGGAAGAAGCAAATTAACACACCCTCTATCTCATTTTTGTATCACTATTTGTGAATAGTAAGAATATTTATCACCTGTTCTTTAAGCAATTTTGATTAACCTTATTAGCTGTCAGCACTATGCTGGGTGACAGACAGTAAAATACAGTCTTTCCCATAGATGTTTCCGACGTGATCAAGCTTACCTTTGCAGTAATGACTAAGGATTTCTGCTGACAAAGAGATAAAAACGGACCCTTGAGAGGGGGATGTAAGGCATTGCTCCATCAGTGGGAAACTGCCTTAAAAACAACCACTCTTGCTGAGGCATGAGGAATGGAAGACTGCATTTTCCAAATTGGTGTTTCTTCTGTATAAATGGTTAGTGGAGATCCAAAAGAAAACCTTCTGCTTAGCAAAAAAAAATCCCATTTGGGTTTCTGAGTCTGCAAAGCTAGCCAGGAGGTACCCAGTGGGCAAGGGGATGAAATGCTGCCCGGGCTGGTGTGAGAGAGGTGAAGCCAGATTGGGGAAGCAGAAAGAGGTAAACTGGGCAGCTCTGAGGGATGGGGTCTAAGCAGACAGACAAGGGACCTGGACCAGAGCAGCCTTGAGGGATGAGACCTGGAGGCTGTGGCATAAGTGCCTATTCCATTCACCACTCAGTGAGGTTGGTGGATGGACTTGAACAGAACCAGGTAAAATGTCTAATTCCGGGACATTTGCGTGTTTCTTGTGATGTGAAGCCCAAATCTCCAAAACAAACACTGTAAACCTGTTGGGGGAAAACCAAGAAGGATGTTATGAAGCAGGTATCAGTGAATACTCAAGGTCCTAAGTAGGGTTTATGTAAGGGCAAATGATGGATCTTCCCACTGGAGGCTTGCCGAAGGTTTGGGATGATGTTATTCCACTCTCACAGGGCAGTGGTTCTTTAGCATGCATCTGCTGGAGCTACTCTTGAAAGGGGATGTTATCATTCTGGAATTTTGCAAGCCAGTGTTGTCAAAACTTTGATACCTTGGAATTGGCCATAGTGTCAGGATTAGCACCTCAAACATCAGCAAACGTAGCGGTCAGTGTGAGCGGTGCTCTCTACAGCAGCGCAATGGCAGGCCCCAGCCATGGTGCACTTTCCCCTGCTGCCTCCTGTCTGTGTGTATGAAGCTGCTGCCTGGGGCATCCTCCCAGACACACTGTGTTCCTGAAAACCACAATGGTGAATGCAGGAGGCAAGGCTCCCTTGGGCAAAGTGTCAGCAGGGATCCCTTTGTGCTCATGGCATCCCTTGGACAGATTCGGATGGTAATACAGCCAATGTTGTTGTAGTTCGCTGTTATATTCCCCACCCTGCCCCCAGCATGCAAACTGTCAGCAACTTGAGGTCAGGGTCTGGGCCTCTTTGAATTTCTGCCACTTCTGTATTTTGAATGATGCCTGATGTATAGAGAGACCCTCAAAATAAGTGTGATGAATGGACAAATGAAAGCCCTAACTGGTGCCCTTAGCTGGGCATGAGGGGAATGATATGGGTGACCCACACATACTGAGCATGTTCAAGCCAGTGATTCCTAAAAAGGAGAGGCAGGAATAAAAGAAAGTGGGACAGGAAGATTCTACCATCTGGTAGTTTAATCCATTCTGAGCACTGGGGAGTGAAAACAGACTCCCGAGCATTCCCAGAGGAAGCCAGTATCTGCGCTGCTTATTTCAGTAGACACCTCAGCTCACTACTCCAACTCCTCAGCCTGTCACTCTTCATACATTTCTGAAAATTGCTGTGGTGGTGCAGGTTTTTAAGTTAGAGTGATTTAAAAACAAGTTTAGAGATTGTAGACTTAGGCCTAAGGAGATGGCTCCAGGAATAAGGGCACTTGCTGTGCAAGCATGAGGACTTGAGTTCGAATCTCCAGCATACACCTAAGTTAGATGGATGGAGCTAGGTGAGCCTATAACCCCCAGTGATGTGAAGACAGGAGGTTAATTGTGGCTTGCAGGCCAGTAGCCTAGCTCCAGGTTCAGTGAGAGCCCAGGCCTCAGAGGCATAAGGTAGAGTGTTAACATAGGACACCCAGTGTCTTCCTTTGACCTCTTCCTCAGAGTGCAACACACACACACACACACACACACACACACACACACACACACACACACACACAAAACTCAAAGAAAAAGTAGACTCTTATAGGAAACATTTTGTTAGCAAAGAGAAATGACCATTGTCACATTGAAAACAGAGGTGCCATAGAAAAATCTTTAGCAAACAAACAAAATCCAGACTTGATATCCCAGTTTTCTCATTGTGAAAGACCCATGAACAATGGTAGCAAAATGTTCATTTGCAGGCACATTTGGTAGTGACAGAAAACTTTTGATTAGAATATTGACCTCCTTGCTTTTACTCATCTCCTGTGTGGTTTGGGGGATGGTCATTGGTCCCTCTGAGTGTCAATTTCTTCATGAAAAACAAATGGAGATGGAAAGATTATCTCAAAGGAGAAGGGCATGATTTGAAAAAGAGTAGGGAGATACCTGTATGCTGAACATTTGTTATTTCTACTCAGGAGTTTTAGGGCCTTAAGTAAGGCAGAAACTATGAAGTAAAATATATTTCGACAACAAACCAATTGAAGGGTAGAGATGCTGTGTACCCACTTGACTGTCTCACCCTGTTTGTAGATGAGCAAATAGAAGCCATGCACAAGAATCCTAGCAACAGAAAGACATTGTGCATACAAGGATTTGTTATTTTCATCTCTTTTCTGAACTAGATGAGAAAGAGTAGATTTTCATAGAAATGAATCACCAAGTTCCAAAAGTGGCCAGGGGTTGGGAACTTTATAAAAATATTTAAGAAAACTAGTTATGACGGCAGGATCCTTAATGAGCAACTAGATGCATTTGGGGTAGTGATCCCAGTCATAGCCATGCTCAGGTCTGCTTGAAGCAGGACTCACACATCACCTTCCCTTGTTTGCCGGCTCCACACCCAACACTGGCCATCAATCACCATCTTAGACATTTCAGCCAAGGGTCTTCTCTAACATCCCTGTGAAGCATAGACTATAATCCTATGCTTTCTTGTCAAATGAGGGAACTTAGCCTTATTTTATATATATGGTAGATTATATACATTATACACATACATACATACATACATACATACATACATACATACATACATGTATGTGTAAATTTTTGAAAACCTGCTCAAAGGCTTTCTTAGTTTGCAAGAGGGGTAGGCCAGGACACTTAGATCAGAACTCAGGCCAGTCTGTGTCACAGACACTAAGTTTCTAAGTGGCCCCTAGAGGAAGACCTTGCTTTCTGAAGCCCGGTATTTGTTCTGTTCCATATTGTGTTTTCAGATGTCCCCAATGGTGGCAGGCTTTGTGAAAAAAAGCTGCTGCATGAAAGGATCCTTCCTGGAACTTCCTGGGTCTTGAGCTCAGAACCAGATGATCTGAAAATCTGCTGTGGCAAACATGGGTCAGCAGTGATAAAGAGTCTTCATTTTCTGGAGTGGAAATCTCCAAGCACAAAATTTCATAGTATAAACAAAGATTCAGAATAGTCTGTATATTGTTTGAAATATTCACTGGCATTCATCACCCTAACACACAGCTAAATTTCTTCAAAGCCATGTTCTTTTCATGTACGACTCATCCATCAGTACATTTCTAAGTGCATTTGGCCACATGGTTCCACTTCTGGTCTCTGCTTACTTCCATATTTACTAAAATTTGCTTCCTCTAAACCCAGCATGGAATCCAGCCATCCCCAACTTCTGTAACGTGACAACCTTTCTTTCTTTCCACAGTCTATTAAAATATACCTTCCTACAGGAACTTCTCAATCCCCCTGTTTGACACGGGGGCGGGTGGAAAAGGGATACGTCTGTTGATTTGCAACTGCATATCAGAAAATATGGTTCTTCTCAAATACTAACAGACACTTGAGGGAGGCTGGCAGACAGTTTTTCTTTCTAGAACTGAAAGTATCCTAATTCTAAAAGCTCTAACTTCCTAGCTCACAGACACATTGTTCCTGGGTGACAGAGATCCATATACATTTTCAAAGCACATTTGCTTTGAAATCCTGCTATGGCTGGATTGCTAAGGAAATCATCTCTCAAATGCCTGGACAGCTAGATAACTGGAAAGAATTCATTCTTGAGCTCTACTTGGGTATATTTCAAGGATGAATTTATCTTCTATTTGAGAATATAGAAATTTCCTAATATTCTGTTCCTATTCCAAGCTCCAAGCTGTTTGTTCCTTCTTAGAGAAGCCAGGGACATGGGAGCATTTCTTGCAGGCTGCATTCTAAAACTGGACTGAGCATGTGCTTTGCAAATATTGGGGGGAAGGGGTGCTAGAACTTTAGAGTGGCTTTGGGGCTTGGCCAGAAAGTGATGCATGCAGGAGAGGTCACTCTGTGGACTCAAAGGTGAGGAAGAGGACTGGAGAGGGATTGATTCACTTCCAGCTATGGTGAATTGCTTCTTGATTGGGTTGGCTAGGCTGGAAGAAGGCTGTCTATAGGACTTAAGTGCACAGTTTGGATGAGGTGAGGGAAATGTTTCCATGACTGGCACTTGTCTGTTCTTCCCCAGCCTCCTTGTTCATGGTCCACAGAGCTCCAGCCACTGAGTTCCCTCTACTCATTCCAGAGCCAGGACACTCTGCAGTGGTCCATCGCAGAGCACGCCCTATCTGTCAGTCAGCTTGGTCCATCATACTACGACTTTAAACATCCTGGCATTCATAAGCCAAAGGTGATGGAGGATTTCTTTTTCTCCACAAAAGAGATATGACATATTTGGGGGATTGGAAGTCTCCCCTAGCAAGCTTACTCTTAACTATGTGTGTTGTACATGCAAAGACTTTTTCAAGAGTCTTCAGGTGAGTGCTGCCTTAGGATTTGGAGACTGCAATTCCTCCCTGTGTACAGGCTCATCACTGCAGGATTCCTGAGCTGAGCTGTGTCTTGGGAGGCTGTAGCCTAGACCAGCACATGGAAGACTTGGGGTCTTGTTGAAATGTAGGTCCTCATTCAGTTAGTGTGTCTCAGAACCAACTCCCAGGAGCTGAAGTTATTTTAAGAGAAAAGAATGAGGTGCTCTGACTGACACAGGTGTGTTTAGTATCTCCTATCAAGTCAGCACTTGTTCTTAGGGGTGTCATTAAAGGATAGATTTTGAAGATGAATGGAGCCCATCAATCTGAAGGCCTCCAAAGTCTCTAAGGGCATTCTTGGTCTGAAAATCCTATACAACATTATATATACATATTGAACATCATCTGCTTGATGTTTGGTCTAATCTGAGAAGGTTGTAAATTAGCCAGTTATTTACAGCATTCATTCATTCAGGAAAGCATGTTTTAAAATCCTAAACTTCAAAATCATTCTCCAAATTTCTGTCATCCATTCCAATACTGATTTAAATTGAGATTTGTTTCTATTACTTGGCCAAGAATCTGCCTTAGTATGGGTTCTACAGACTAGAAGAGACACCCTGTATATAACGTGCCCTATAAATCCACCTGTTTAAGCTTCAGTACCAACAAGGCATCCTTAGAGATGGGGCCTTTGACATGTGATTAGATCACGATTAGTACCCTCTAGACTGGTGTGGGGAAGCTATTTGCCCTCTGACCTTTTGCCCATCTGCTTTCCAACATGTGAAACCACAGAATTAGTAGTCCCTGGAGGACTCAGCCATCTTGGAAACAGAAACTTAGCCTGTACCAGGTTCAGAATCTACTGGGGCATGGGCCCTGAGCTTCCTGGCCATAGAACTTGTAATAAACATAACTCCACTTTTTAGAAATGACGCAATCTCTATTTTTATTTTACTATAGCTATATGAATGGACAGTTACAAATATGGAGGATAAAAATTATGATTCTTAAACATCTTTCCTCAATATAAGCTAAACATGTGAAAGGCTACTTTGTTAGGCACCTGGTGGTTTGCATCAGGGGAAAATCTTGGGCACCTTTATGTTTTAGTAAAGAAATGGATGATTGTGATGTGCAATGGTGGACAACACTGGCCTAAGGTTTTGCAGAGAAGACTTTTTTTTTGGAATTGCATCCATTTGATACATTTATTGAAGCAGTCTGTGACTGAAGCAAGAAGCTTGGGAATTACAGAGATGAATACAGCCTACCTCTTGTCCTCATGGATTCAACACTTGATGGCAGTGATTTCTAAATCTCAACATTTGTTGCAAGTGTTACAGCAGATAGACTACCTTGCTGCTAGGGAATCCTTGGTTGTGGGTTTGTATTCCGTTAACAGCCTGTATGTGAATGTTAAGTGTATCCACCTGTTCTACTGAGGGGCCATGGAAAACATTCTGTACATATGGGGTTTTGAGGGGGAAGGTGGAAAGGGAAAGCCATTTATCTCAGCTTTCTGCTTCCTGTGATGACCCCAGGCTTTCATTTTAATAAGGAATTCCTCTCCTGGCAGAGAAAGAAAACAGATGGTCTATCTTTAAGTACATAATGTATGTTTCCTCCACATTATTTTTGGAGAGCATAAAGTATGATTAAGGGAAGTGAACTCGTGCTGTGAAAAACAGGCTCTGGAGTGCCTGGGATGGCTTCCATATGTACCGGGTGATGGCTTTTCCTGATCCCCCTGCCATCTTCAACAAAACGAACAACTGTTACTATAAGAGAGACCACGTGGCTTCAGTCCCTGAATGGCCAGTTTGGGTAACACACCAGGGCTTCCCAAGAACACTGTGATTCACGGCACTAATACGGTTAGAGGGATGTTGAGTACCTCCCTAGCAAAGTCATACATCTGTCAGCTCCTAGGAAGCAATGCTCACACTTTCCTTCCCTTTCTGAACACAAGACTATCATCTAATTTGTCAGCTTAACAAACACTTTTCGGTGGAATATACAGAATAATATGCTTACAACAATTAGGGTCGATCTCTCCTGACTTTTCAGAACAAAATTTTCCTAAGTGACTTCAACAAAGTATTTATTCAGTACAGTATTAGGTAGGCTTCCTAGGCCCCTAGTAAGCAAAGTCATAGTTACATGGACAAAACATCTTGATTGGATCCCATAATGGCAGGTCCACAAGGGAGGATGCAGCCTGATGCCTCCTGCCCTTTCCCCTGGGGTTCCTGTGGCTGTACCCTCCTCCACAGGTAGATGTCAGTCTCAAGGGCAGAAGGAAAGTTAAGGCATTTCTTGCTCCTATTTGTGCGTTTTGATGGTTAGAGAATTTGACAGAGTTCCTTCTGGAAAATCTCTCAGACAAGTGGGAAAAACATTGATGACAAAAAGTCTCATTGCCTGCCTAGCTGCTGTGCCTTCCTCTCAGGTCATGAACAGCTCCTTGAAACCTTCCTTTGTTTCAGAGTCTGAAAACCAAGGTTCACCTTCAACCCCGGGCCACTAGATTAAGAGGAGATTTATTAGTTATGGGCTACTTTCTCCAGAGCGAACAGTGTCCCTGATGACTATAGCCAATCTGACTTTTCAGCTAGGTGCACAAGCCCCTAGGTTCCTGCTTCTGCTTGCTGTTTCCAGGTCTCAGCTCCAGAAGGCTAAAGCAAAATCAACCTGTCTGAATGCAGGTTGGAACCATTTCTACTGTGCCGTGAGTACGTGCATGTTTGCATGTGCATGTGTGCTTGTGTGTGTGTGTGTGTGTGTGTGTGTGTGTGTGTGTGTGTGTGTGTGTGGTGGCGGGTGTGTGTGTGTGTGTTGTAGATTAAATGGCTGTGCTCTTTGTTTTTCTAACTGGGGCATGGATACTAGGATGTCAGTCCTTAGCTGAAATTTAAGAGTAGAGCCTTTATGATTTTTAAAAATATATTACACACACACACATTGAGAGACAGAGACAAAGTGACAGAGAGACAGAAAGACAGAGAGAGGAGTCATATCACACAACATGTGGAGATCCGAGGAAAACTCAGTAGTCAATGCTGTCCACTCACCTTGTTTTAAGATGGAGTCTCTCTTTGTTCCACAGCTCCGTGTGTTCCTGGATAGCTGGTTCTCACAGGGTCTCTATCTTCAGGGTGATTTGTCTTCCCTGCCTCTCCCTCCCTCTCCCCCTCTGCCTCTCCCTCCCTCCCTTTTCCCATATGTGCTTGCTGCCACCATGAGCCACACACTCACCTGTCCTCTGTGCTTTCAACATGAGGTTTTGCCTTGCCACAGACCCAAATGGAACAACTTCAACTGATCACCAACTGGAAGCCTGCGAATTGGGAGCCAACCTTTCATCTTTTAAAGCTGGTTGTCTTCTATGTTGTATTTCAGCAACGGAAAGCTGCCTAGCATACATAAACAACTAATCTTCTAATTCTAACAGCAAAGACATATCTCTTCCTACATTTCAGAAAAAAAAAAAAATGGAATCATACATGATATGCTTTCCTTCAAGCCTGCTTCCTTTACTCTGAATGATCTTTTGGGGATTCATCCATATTATAATAGCAATACTTCATTTTTAATTGCTGAATAATAACCTACAATATGACTCTTACCAATGTATGTTGACATACTTTCCTCTTAGTGCCTGTGGGTTGTTTTTCGTTTGAGATCAGGGGAAAATCAGACTAGAGCTCCTAGTTTCAGAGGCCATCAGATACCTCTTGCCTACAAAGGGTTCATCCTCTGGAATCCTTCAAGGCTTTCTTGAATCTGCACTCTTCAACAGTGCTATAAAAAATACTCATGGCTTCATGATGCCACCATGGCAGTAAAGCCTCCCAGAGAAAGCCTTGGCCTCAGCATCTCTACAGCCACTGTGTAAACATCTCGCAGAAACAGAGACGTCTACAAGGTGGGATGAGGCCAGCCAAGCAGTGCAGAGGAGGATGCAAACATCCTACTCCCAGGGAGAAAGAGCAAAGCACTCTGGGGAGAATGGACATGCTGGCATGTGAGTTCATCATCTGGGCCATTTAGGATTCTTATTATTTTTAAAATATTCTTTTAGAATTAAATTATGATTACATCATTTTCCCCCTTCCATTTCCTTCCTCCAAAACCTCCCATGTGTCCCATTTATTCTCCCTTTAGAAATCATATACTCTTTTAAAGTGTTTTTACAAACACACACACACACACACACACACACACACACACACACACACAATCACATATGCACTTGTGCATGCCTAACTATATAACTACAACCTGCTGAGTCTGCTTAGTGTGACTTATGTGATTATGATTTCAGAGCTGACCACTTGTACCGAATAACAAATTAGGGAGCTCATTCTTAGGGAAGACCAATTCTCCCTCTCTCAGCATCTCAGCATTCTTTTTACTTTGTAGTATTTCTATGGGTAAGTGTAGCCGGAAGGTTTTCTCTGGTTCCACCTAGCCCCACAGACCTGCAGCCACTTGTGAAGTAATCACTCAGAGGCTTAATATTATTTACGAACTGTATGGCCTATGGCAGGCCTTTCTAGCTTGCTCTTATATCTTAAATTAACCCATTTCTCTTAATCTATGTCTTGCCACATGTTCTATGGCTTTACCGGTGTGCTGGCATGTTGCTCCTTGGGTGGCAGAATGACATCTCTCCAGACTCCGCCTTTTTCTTTCCTGTCTCTCTCCTTGGATTTCCTACCTGCCTCTAAACTGTCTTGCCATAGGCCAAAGCAGCTTATTTATTAACCAATGGGAACAACATATATTCACAGCATACAGAAAGACATCCCCCAGCAGGTGGGTTTCCATGACATTTCCCTGCTTCAGTGTTTGAATGAGTATTAGTATTTTCATTGTGCAGTCTTGTTTAGGTTGCCATATTGTTGAGGAACTGTGGGTATAACTTGTTATCTCTGGAGACCATTCTACAGAAGACATCCTGTTCCTCTGGCTCTTAAAATCTTCTGGCCCCTCTTCTGTAATGGTCCCCAAGTCTTAGGTGCAGGGGTTGTATTGTCGATGTATCAGCCTGGGCTGCATTTTAACGGACTGACATTTTTTTAATAATAGTCTCCATCTGTTGCAAGGTTTCTTTGATGAAGGTTGAGAACTATACTTACACTTGTGTATAAATATAAATATTTAGATCAGTTAGGAATTATGCAAATTTGGTAAAGAGTCCATAATAAGTTCTCTTCCTTTTTTTCAGAAATCTAAAATCTTTTTTTTTTAATTAAGAAAAAATTTTCATTCATGTTACATACCAATCAAAGATCTCCCTCTTCCCTCCTCCTGCCCCCCAGGCCCCCCTCCCAACCCATCCCCTACTCCCTTCCACAAGAAGGCAAGGCCTCCCATGTGGAGGCACATTCAGTAGAGGCAAGTCCAAGCCCTTCCCCCTGCCTCAAGGTTGCACGAGGTGTCCCATTATGGGTAGAAGTTCCCTCCTAAAGTCCATGACCACACTAGCCCTAGGTAGCTGGCTGGGTTTTCAGTACCAGGTGTGATTTTCTGATTCTAAAGCAAAGGCTGTCACATTCAGAGCATGGTGGTTCACATGACATTTCTTTGATATTTAAAAATGGTTGTGAGGTGGAGAAGGGGTAACTGAGGACTCTGCATTTGGAAGAAGAATTTAAAGTGGTGGAAATAACAGCAGATCCCTGTCTGAGAGTGTTCTGCCCGTTGGTACTTCGTTCCTGGGGATCACTGTGGTACTTGGAACCAGCTATCTGTGAATACAATGGTGACTTACCGATAGTCATTCAGGTAGTTAGGGATGGAGAACTTACTTTCTACAGATACTGTGAGAGATACAGATTTTGTTTCTTTTGACTGACCTGGAAGCAAAAATTAGTTTTCTCCAAGGGAGTATCACTAGGAAAACAAACCACTTTCAGGGTAGGTCCCCATGTTCAGCAGTAGATGTCTAACACAAAACAAACACAATGGAATATTTGGAGGTTTCTAGTCTCGTAATTAAGTCAGATTATTCTCTCTCTCTCTCTCTCTCTCTCTCTCTCTCTCTCTCTCTCTCTCTCTCTCCTTCCAGGCCCTTTGCATATATATTATGGCTTCTAGTTTAGGATTTTCATGGGATTCCTGCATATGTGAATGTGTGTCTCTTGGCATCTACACATGTTTCATGTGCTTTTCCTTTGGCTCTGTTTCTTCTGTTCCTTTGTTTTGTCCTATTCCAATCTGTTTGCTTTGTTTTATCTTATTTTATTATGATTCCTTAGATGCTTGTTTGTTTTCTAATGACAAACAGCAAGGTATGGATCTGGATGAGATGGGAGGTAAAGAGGAACTGGGAAGAGTAGGGGAAGGGTAAGCCAGAACCAGAACATATGGATTATATGAAAAAAATCTATTTTCAATAAAAGAAAAAAATTATTTAAAAAAGCACATTTGTTTTTTTTTCTTTTCATGTAAAGCTCATTAATATACTGGCTTAATAAAAACATTTTAAAATACCCCTTACATGATATTCAAGTTCATGCCATATATTTGCAACATTAAGGAGCTAAAGTTACTTCATCTTAGTTTACTTTAGGTTATCACTACATAATAATAGTAATTATTATTATAACAACAGCAACATAAAATTGTTAAGAAGGTTGATTTTATGAAAGGTGCTCAGAAAATGCAGTTGGCTTCAATGAAATGCCCACATGATGTCTTTGTAGCCACTCTCAAAACCAATATTTTCTCATGCATCTGCACTTCAGCTGCAAGTTAATTCCTTTCTAAAATTTATTTCCCGTGTCAGGAGTTGCACATGATCACCATCCCACCCACAGAAAAGGGTAAAGAGGAAATGATTAGAGATTACTCACACAGCCCCAGAGGAGTCCACCCGCTGTGAATAGTGCTGAACTATTCTTTGTGAGTCTAACGGGCTGACTTAAATCAAGTTTCTCAATTGACTCAACCAATTGCAAGCCAACACATCCCTGTTCTTGGACTAAACACAAAAAGGCAAGCACCAGAAGCTTCTAGACACCAGGAAGAAGTGTCCTTATATCTAATAACTATTAAGTTTTAGCTTGGTTTGCTGGCTCTGATTTACAAAATATTGACAAAAGGTAGAAATTACAACCCTACTATTGGAGCCTCTGTTTTGAACCATCAAGTTTATAAAATTGCACTGTCTCTAAGTTAGGGTCAGTAAATGACTCCTGACTGTTAAATACCACTGTTGTTCTAAGGCAGTGGTTTTTTTTTCCACCTTGGCTACATATGTATATTGTAGTTTTAAGGTGAACACCTTTAATCCCAGCAATCAGGAGACAAAGGCAGGCAGATCTCTGTGAGTTTGAGGCCAGCCTGGTCTACAGAGTGAGTTCTAGAACAGCCAGGGCTGTTATACAGAGAAATCCTGCCTCAAAAAAACAATATATATGAATGCCTGTTCTCACTCTAAGAGCCTTTGATGTAGTCATTGTAGAGTGTAGCTGAACCAGCAACCTTCCAGAAAGTTCTGCTGCTGAAGCAGATCCTCTAGGGCAAGGCTGAGAATCTCTGCCCTAAGTAGCAATAGTGCACTTATGTACATAACTGAGTAGAGTCCATGAAGGGAAAGATTCTTGGCTCTTAATTTATCATTTCTGCTGAAGACCAAAAGGATAGAACAGTGGCTCCAGGTAGGTGTATCAAACTTCTGGCTTTTCCTAAGGGTATTCTCATATTAACACTGCAAATCCCCTGCCCTAGGCATACTGAGGTAATTGGCAGCTGTTGATATAGTCCTATAAAGAAGGGAGAAGGAAGATGGTGTGACCTAGAAGCATAGGAGAATGTGAACTACTGGGAACAAAAAGGATAGCCCTTTGCTAGGAGAGTCCCAAAATGAGTTTAATTTGGACCGGCCCGTATCAAGGAGAAGGGGTCGAAGTAAAGTGGAAAAGGTCTGATGGACAGACCCGTTGACGGTGCCCATTCTAGCCAGCACATGTCTTGGTACAGGATGCAATCAGGCCCAGATGTTCTGAGAGATGCCACAGTGGAATTGGACCCTTCAGCTCCTCTAAGCTTTTTGCTTTTTGTAGACTCCTTGAGCCCCTAACACCCCGCCCCCCCACCAAGGCAAACTCCTTGAGTGGAGAACCTGTATGCTTGCAAGCCCCAGAAGCCATTCCCTAGCCCAGCTTGTCCTTGAGGCCACATTATTCCACCACATTGTTCTCTCTTCTCATCCTCCATCATTTGGGGAAAGGGCCTGTTCTTTTAAAAGCTTCCATCATGTTTATTTATTATGGTACAGCCCCAAGGAGACTCTTAGGACATTTTCTCATGAAACCTTCCCGCTAGGGCTCAGAGAGCTATGTGGAAGAGGAGGCTGAAATTAGTGTAAGAGCCAGTGGGGATGAATGACACCAAGGAAACAGTGACTTTGAGACACAGCACCATGGAGGCACATCTGAGCTCACAGAGACTGTGGCAGCACACACAAGACCTGTGCAGATTCAAGTCAGTCCGGGTTCAAGAGCTCAGAAGGACAAGAGGAGAGATTACGTGGATCAGCTCTCATCTATAACCCCCTCTATAAGCAAGAAGCTAGCTCCCATTGACAACCACTGCAAAGGAAAAAGTAGCTGTCTTCAACAGTCTCTCCCTGGATATACAAACCTTCTCAGAGGGAGAACCAAACAGAAACCAAATTAGAAAATGTCAGCTTTACCTGTTAGCCCTTCAATAGTTAAATAAATTAGAGATAAAGTAAATCGATAACCTTAAAAAAATGATAGCCTAAATACACAAAAGGTTTGAAAATGGATTTTTTTTCTATTTTAGAAAAATGCCTAAGCTATATGAAAGAGGTATAACACTCAAAGGTAATATGTTATACTTTGTTTAATTCTGGTCAGCAAAAGCCAGTTTGTAAACAGACAATTCTGGGGGTGATTGGGTAATTTGGACATGAATTGTGAATTAGGTAATACATTAATGTATTTATTTCATAGTTGTGCTTATGACACATATCTGTGTTCTGGAAGGGTGAAACAACATGTCTGACATGTAAAGAATGTTCCATGACTAGGGGCTAGAGAGGTGGCTCTGTGCTTAAGAGCAGTTGCTGCTTTCCCAGAGGACCTGAATTTGGTTCACACCACCCATAGCAGACAGCTCACCATTGCCTGAAATCCCAGCTCCAGGGTATCTAATACCATCTTCTAATGATTTCTGGCACCAGCACATCCATTGTTGTAGCTAGGGTTTCTATTATTGTGATAAAACACCATGACCAAAAACAAGTTGGGGAAGGAGAGCATCCATTTGGCTTACACTTCCACATCATAGCCTATCATGGAGGAAAGTCAGGACAGGGACTCAACAGGGCAGGAACCTGGAGGTAGGAACTGATGCCGCGGCTCCCGAGGGATACTGCATGCATACTGGCTTGCTCCTCATGGTTTGCTCAACTTCCTTTCTTATAGAGCCAGGACCACCACCCCAGTGATGAGACCACCCACAGTGGGCTGGGCCCTCCCCACATTGATCACTAAATGAGAAAATGCCTTACAGGCTTGACTATGGCCAGATCTTATGGTGGAAACGTTTTCTTAATTGAGGTTCCCTCCTATCAGATGACTTTAGCTTGTGTCAAGTTGACATAAAACTATCCAACACATCCATGGTTTGGTGTGAATGCTCTCTCTCTCTTTCTCCCTCCTCCTCTCTTACACACACACACATACACACACACAGACACACACACACACACACACACACGACCGGGAGACCAAGAGTTCAAGGTCATCCTCAGATACATTGTCTGTTTGAGGCCAGCTTGGACTACATGAGAATGGGTATCAAAGTAGATGCTCTAATAGAGAATGTCAGCAGGGAAGATAAAGCAGGATCAGCAAGATGTTTGCAATTGTGACTAACATGTAAGATTTATTCCTTTATTCTACTTTTCCGCCAGATTGAGAATTCCCATCATAAAATGTTTTATAAAGTTGAATCAGATTTTATGTAAGAGAGAACTTAGAAAAAAAAAAAAAGAAAGAAAAGTATAAGAACCAACTGGGTGCTGGGTAAACTGATAGACATATAGACACAGTATTCCCATGTCAGAAAATTGCAGTCTCCTAAGGGAGATCACTCGAGATTTAGAATCTTGTAAATTGTTACATTCTTTTTTATTATAATTGACCCATATTCGCAGTTATAAATTGCTGATTTTAATTTTTGTTTTTCCAGTTGTCTAATTTTTAAAAAGACAACAACATCTATGTAAGTTGTAAGACTAGCTCAGCCCCACTCTCAAATCTGTTCTCTTGGTCATAAAAACCTCATCTGTATTTGTTTAACAGTCTGTGTGAACCGTGAACCCACGAACTTGATGAGTGGGTGGAGGAGGGAGATTGCCCAATCTCTTCAGGCCTTCTCGTTGGTTGAATGAGTGTTCACTGGGGAAACGGGAGATGAGGGAGTTCACATTCCCTCAGTTAACCTCAGACACAGAATGAGGCTGGCTGAAAGCAGGCATGCCACCACACTGTCTAGTCACATACTTGTTTGCCTGTCCAGCCCTGGCCAGTGGATAGGGATGCATGGACAACGGAGTACAAACCCATGCATCCCAGAGTGACTATGTAAGTCCCACCCAGGAAGCAGACATCTGTGAAAAGCTCCCACCCTTCCCATTGTTATCTTTGTACTGCCTGGCCTTTGTGCCTGTCTCTAATGTACATTACCTGGTCCTCAGGTCTCCTTGGCTATTTAGTGATACAAGGCTTCTTCCATAGTACTTGCTAAGATGCTGATTCCTTTCCCTAATAATTGTCAGGAGTTTCTGGAAGGAAGAGTTATGTAGTGATTCTCCAGCTTCTTTTTCGGAATTGCTCTGAAAATCCATTCCCTGGAATTGTGGTCATCCACCATTTACTCTTTTCTTCTGTTCAGGGAGTGTGAATATTGAACTCTAAGTATTGGGTGCTAATACACACATGGCCTTAGCCTAGAACACTCATCTATGTCTCCTTTATACCTTGGTATTAAACAATCTTGTGGAGTAAGATTCTGTTCTGGAGATTGCTTGCTGAAGAGGGCACTGAAAAAAAAGTATCCCATCGGCCATACACATCATTCTCACTATCATGCACGTCCACCAGCTGAAAAAGTAGGTGTTGCCGAAGTCAGGCTTATGGAGGTCTACGTGCAGAGGCTACAGTGTGCAACTGAATTGATAGTATCTGCCTCAAGCTCAGCTCCATACGCTTGAAAGAGAAAGGAAAGAGGAGGCACCATCCGTGGAATGCCCACATCAGTTGAACAGTGCACACAAGGCACTTTAACAGCCTCTTTTCATTTGTATTTGCTGCAGCTCTGCATCTAGATGTGTAAGCCTTGGATGCCACGCAATTTGTCCAGGGTCAGATCGTCACCTCCTTGTTTCTTTTGTTTATCCACTTATCAATGCATTTATCCCTTACCTGATGTTTCAAATATAATTTTTAGGAAAATAAGTGTGGAGCTTATCCTGATGGAAAATGAATTTACTTATAGTAGTGGAAGAGTATAGACTTAATGTGTAAATAATCATATCAATAATGAAATAATAAGAGTACAGAATACACGTTGTAGAGGAAAAGAATATTGATCTTGAAGGCACCACACTGGAAACTGACTAAGTTTCATTAGGTCTTTCAGAAGTACTAGGTAAACTGAGATGTGAAGGGTGATTAGAGTTAGCCAGGCCAGAGGGCTGTGTCTGGAAAGGACATTCCAGACTGAAAGTCCTGGTTATGGTGAAGCCCTGTGGCTGGATAGACTACAGCATGTTTAGAAAACTGAATCTGCGGCACTATGAGCTAGGTCAGAGGCCAAATTGAAGAGACAATCAGAAAGAGAATGGAGAAACAGACAAGCTGCAGATGGTACAGATCAGCTCTGGGGATTTGGCTTGACACGCAGGCTGCTGTTGAAAGTCTCTCCACAGCCAGATGGTTGATGGTTTCAGCCAGTATCACTTAATATTAGCAGTTCAAGAAAGAGTCACTGGGAGCTAGCAATAAGTTATTGTCAGTAGAGCAGGGGATATCTGGAGAGAGTTCAAGTTTGTTTAGAAGACAAGTATCAATAGCATTTAAGAATGAGATGGTATCACACAATAAAAATGACAAGGATGGGGAACCAGGAGATGGTTCAGTGAATAAAGTGCTTACTGTCTTTGTGTCCCCTGTACCCTGTAAAAGCTGGGTGTGGTGGCACAGGTCTGGAGCTTGCTGGCTAGCCAGTGTAGCCAAAACAGCAAGCTTCAGGTTCAGTGAGAGATCTCGTTAAAAAAATAAATAAATAAGGTAGTATGCATTGCAAAGGTATGTTTGCCTCATGCACATACATGTGCATACACATACAAGCACACATGCCTATGTACACACACACTTGGCTTGGTAGTTTATTAACAGTTAAGATTCAGTTGCCGTTCATGAAAATAACAAACATGGCAACAAGATTGGGCTAAGATGTGGAGAGAAGAGTTTTCTTCTGGCCTTGGCTGTGATAAGACCAGCATGGCATGCAACCCTCCACCAGAGATTTTGAGCAATGAGTTGTGTACATGAACCTACATGTAGTTCAGAGGAGGCTCTCCATGCAAGATGCACTCACTAAAGTTGGGGTAGTTGTTGGTGCTATGGAATATGAAATTTCTCTGGAAAGCATGATGGTCTTTTCGCTCTAACCCTACCTAGCACTTCAGAGACAATGGTAGGAAAGCACTGAGTTCGAGGCTCAGCCTGAGCTGCATAGAGAACTCTTATCCTAAAACATAAGATCTGAATATAAAGAATGAAGTTTTGTTACTTGCAGGAAAATTCATGCAACTGGAGATCATTCTTTTAGTTGGATTAAGTCAGTGTTGGCCCCACTTGTGGATCCTAGATACCATAGAAGCATAAACCCATCTGTGCAGATGATATGGAACTGGGGAACAAAGGAGACTAACAGGAAGGAAGAAGAAAGGTCTGGGCCATGAGGGGTAAAGAGTATTATGTGCCTGTATGAAAATGGCCTTATGTATCTCTGTACACTAAAATAAATAATAAGATTAAAAACAAGGGTTGGAGAAGTATCTTGGAATTTTAAACACAGCTTTGAGAAAAATCTATCAGTAAGGAGAAGGGGAAGAAGATGAGCTTGTCAACAGTTCTGCAAAGGAGAAGGCAGATGCTGAAAGGAGAGAAGAAAATGGCACTCTGGAAGCCACGGGAGCCATCTCCACAAGGACAGGGATCTGTGTCAAGAGCCTTTAGTCAGCAAGATGAAGACCAAAGACACCCCATTAGGTCTGTGATATGTCTCAGTCTCTCATCCTGCTTTCCAACTGATCCCAACATTAAGTGTTTTGGTTGAAAGTTTATATACTCCTTCCTCCAATGAGCACTTCGTATCCCTACATTCTCTGTTTCCCTTTGACTCTTCCTGACACCCAAAGCCATTCTCAACCCCACCCCCACTTGTACCTCTCCTAGCTTTAATAATGCATCTTATGCTGTGGTAGCATTTTATATAGAAACATTTCTGTTCATTTATTAAAATTGGTAAGCTTTTTTAACCCTAGCCTGCATAAACAAGCCTTTTAAAAGTAATATTTTTGTTTTGTCTCAGAAAATCTCACACATGTATGCAATATATTTTGTTCACACTCCCCCATTACTACTATAGGATTGGTCCTTAGGCAAGGCCAATAGTTGGCCCTCCCTGTAGGACCCGAGGTTGGTGAAACTCTGAGATATGCTGTGATGGGTGCAAGAACAGCCCCTGATTTGAATGATACATTCATACCACATATACAACTTCAGGCTGTTCAACTAACATTTCAAGTCAGCTAGGAGACATGCCTCAACTCTTCCCCATAGTGCCCTCCTGTAAAGCAACATCATATCCAACAAAAGACTTCTCCCAATGCACTTCTTGCCTAGTTTGGATCTTTTCAATGGGTGGAAAAAGTTGGGCTGGTAGCATTGAAACAAGATGGCAATAGTGGTTATAGTGGTGGCTGTGGCCAACCCAGCAGCAACAGCAGTGACAGTAATGGCAGGAGATGTGGCAGCAAAAGAGGCAGCTGAAGAGTTCCGGAAAGCAAGCAGGGACAGGAAGTCTGGGGGCCAGATGCAGCTGAGACAATGGGTAGCAGAACTAGATGGCAGGAGGCAGGAAACAAGCTAAGGCACACAGAAGGCTGTGAAGAATTGATGATGAGAGACTGTGGGGCTCTGGGAGAAGAGCTCAGTGCCAGGTCTGAAGGGCCCAGCATCCTGATACCTGTGGCCCAAGAGCTCTAATACTAGCTTATGTTGGAAGTCAGGGGCCCCCAAATTCAAGCTTGGAAGCCAAAGCACTCACTGCCACTTGTTGATGCCAATGCTAGCTTCTGCTGTGAGCTGTGAACCACTGACCTCTAGGTGTGGAGCTGCTGACAGTGGAGTCCAGAATAATCGGCCTCTGGCCCAAACGTCTAGAGCTGCTTAGAGATTGGAGGCATCCACCTCTGTCTAGTTATCAGGACATAGAAATGAATGCCTCTGGCTCTGTTAGTCAAGCTCAAGAGGCCTTGGTTCTCAAAGTCCTAGAATTGCCAACTCCAAGGAAGACACCCTTTGACCACTGATAATCTCTGGACAGACAGAGAAAACTAATAATCCAGCCAACCAAGAGATAACAATTTTACTCACAATAAAAAACACAACTCACATAATGGTCTTAGATGGTCTGATCCTTTGACCTCTATTTTATATCTGGGATTCTCTGTCCCCCACTCAGCTCCAGATAATGGTGCCCTCTTGCTGTCTCTCCAGTGTGATAGAGTGTCTTTGTCTCCAGGATTTGAACTAGTTATTGCTTTGGTATGAAATGTTCGTTCTCCAACATATCTATTTGGTAATTCTAACCTTCTCTGCATCTTTGTAGACTGACTTTTCTTTGGGCTGCCATCTCACAAAAAAAATGATGTGGAGACTTATTAATTATGGAAGCTCAGTCTTAGTTTAGGCTTGTTCCTAACTAGTTCTTATAACTTGAACTAACCCATACCTTTTAATATGCATTTATTTTACACTGCTCAGTTACCTTTACTCTGTACTGCCTATCCTGCCTCCTCACACACCTCTTGGGGGACTCTACCTTTCTTTTTCCCAGAGTTCTTTCTCTGCCCTGAAGTTCTGCCTATACATCCTTCCTAGCTATTGACCTTTCAGCTTTTTATTAATCCAATCACAGTGACATATCTTTACAGAGTGTCATCAAATATCTTGCACCACATCTTGATGCAAATGCCACACTGGTAGCACATTTATGTTTTAACATACTGGGACTCCCACTTTACCAGACTCTTAGTTTGTATTTCAGTTTCTACTTTTGCCCTTTTTATACTACAATGCAGCAGACACAGCGATCATCTCAAAATTGTAATCTGAATCTGATCTTACCACTGTTCTCAATGCTATACTACCTCTTTCATTAGAAATAAATTAATACATTAACAATTGTCACATCAAATTCTCCTATATATACCTTAAACACAAAGCAAGTATTTCTTTTGGGTGTCCTCATAGTTTTCCAAACACCTCAGAGAGCAGTTGAATACTGTGTACATTCAGTACACTTCATGAATGAAAGAATAGGCAGCTAAACTTCTGGAGACAGAGGATAAATTATGTAAATGCCTTCAAAATAAAATGGGCTACAGAAGGCAACTGATGAGGTACAAAGGGTTTTGAGAGCGATGGAGAACATTGGAGGGTGGATCCCAATTATAGGATGGAAGTACCATCTTCCCAAACAGGCCATGTGAGGAAGAACCAGCTGGATAATTTGGGAAGAAAAGCTGACTACCATTTAACTGTCAGTGTGTTCACTGTGAGAGGAATACGAAGCTTCCAGTGACAGGCTGTGGAGAATTAGCAAATTATGGTACTAATAAGGCTCTTGGATTATTAAATCAGAAATAGACTCTGAAATGGCTTCCTCCTTTAAAAGTTAATATTAACAAAATTGCCGCTGTCATGGATTCATTTGGTATTCACAGATGGATATAGATACAGATTTACATGTAAAACTGGTCTGTGGAGGAACAGCATTTGAATATCCTGGGAACTTCTTAGAGATGCAGAATTCTTCCCTCAGTTTTTACTTGACATTCTCAGGCAATTTTTATTTTCATTAAAGTTTAAAACTTAGTGATCCTCAGCAATGAGACCAAGGTGCCTCTGAGCCCCAGCACGTTGCCACTTTCTACTGACTGGGGCAGAGGTTCAAGGTCTGTATAGCAAACAGTAACGAGGATGCAGATTAACTAGAAAGGCTTGTGTTTTCTTTTATGACATAAAGGAATCATTATCATCAGAGGCCTTCGCCATCTTCTACACGCAGAAGAACTGAAATTGTCCATGTCCATGTATAGGTCTAGAAGCCAAGACAAGTCAAGGATAGCCTTCTCTAGTCTACCATTAGCAGAAAGAGTTACAGGAGTGGTGGCTTATGTGCATTGAAGAGAAAGGACTCAGATCATATGAACAAAACTGAGATGTTCAAAGATGAATGACAAGTTCAGAGTCTTACAATGAGACTTGAAGGAGCAGAGCCAGAAAGAAGTGATAAGGTGCACGCACATGTATGTTTGTAATATTGCTTTAATATGGGGGCATGCTCTGAGAACTTCTTTTCTAAGTGATTATATCCTTTTGACCATAGAGTATACATTCACAAAACAGGATGGCTGTGACATCACTGGGTGATTGTGATCTTATGTTAAGTAGAATCTTTTGTTTGTGCTGCCCATCCCTAACCAAAACATTGTTATTTACACATGACTATGTAGATATACATGTAAAAGTTATATATCTTAAACGTTCCAGACACTTATTGCCACAAACAGTCCTGCACGTTGTTTCCATCATAGCCAGGACACTTGACCCTTTCACCCATCTTTGGCTTGTTCTGTCCTTTGATTTTGAGATGGAATTCACTCTGCTTGTCTTAGGCCACCATACGTTCAGTGACTGGTTCTGTTGTTGGTAGATATTCTAGAAAAGCTACTCTCACCTTGACTTGGACTCCTGATTCATATTTGGACATGGGTCATTTACACCCTTTCAAGGAATAATGGCAAGATCTCTGGGGCTGTGTTTCACAGGCAAGGGCATTGGTGGAGATCAGCCCTGGGCATCATATATAGTGGCCACAGACTATACTTAATTCACAGGAGCCAGCTGTCTACTTAAATAGAACTTGCTTTCTAGCTGAGAGGTTGCTTCAAGAGGGACATTCAGTTTTCACTAGGAGCTTAGTCCCTGGTGAATGCACCACACTCCAGTAGAAGCCGCCCATCCAAGAATGTAAGGGCAGTAAATGGGACCTGATGAATTTTTAAGGAGACAATGTTGGTTGGGTAGAAAAGGGGATAGGGATATGGGATGAGTTGGAGAAGGGGTGAGTGTAATCAAAATACATACCCAAATAGCTAGGTGGTGGTGGTGCATGCCTTTAATCCCAGCAGAGGCAGGATGATTTCTGAGTTCAATGCCAGTTTGGTCAACAGAGCTAGTTCCAGGACAGCCAGGGCTACACAAAGAAACCCCATTTTGAAAAACAAAAAACAAGAGTAAAACAAAAAAGTAAACAAATAAAAAAAAACCCTCAAACCAACCAAACAAACAATAACATCCAATGGGAAAAATTACATTTTTTTTTTTAATGTAAGCCTGTATCTGTGTATGTGTGTGCCTGCGTATATATACCTGTGTCTGTGCCTGTGTGTGTGTGTACCTGTGCCTGTGTGTGTATGGGTGTGTACCTGTGTTTGCGCCCTTGTCTCTGTCTCTGTTTGTGCACATGTATACATATGTGGTATGGTATGGGTATGGAGGTCAGAAGGCAACATGCAGACTCCGTTCTACCCTTCCACTCATGATAACCCATGCTATCAGGCTTGGAGGCAGGTACATTTACCCACTGAGCCATCGGATCTAAAACCAGCTTTTCATGCACAAGGGTATTATCACTATGATTTGCCAAGTTTACCTGACTTGATTAATTAATTTGTTGTCTATGTGTATGTGCAGGTGCACACACCTGCATGCTCAGTATCCTGATCTATTGCTCTTCACCTTATTCCCTTGAGACAGGGTTTCTCACTGAACTGGGAGCTAAGCTGGTGGCCAGTAGGCCCCAGCCACCCTCTTGTTCCTGCCCTGATAGCGTTGGGGTTTATAGGCATATGTGCAGCTATGCCCAGCATTACCCGTTTATTTATTTATTTAGGTTTTTGAAGTTACTAAATTTAAAAACCTTTTCCCAACATTCCACTTATGTGCAATGCATGCTGATGACAGTCACCATCCACTACTTGACCCTCTGCCACTCTTTCCTTCCCAAATCCTTCCTTTCCCACACTTCATCACTTCTTCTCTTTCCTTTTTACTGTTTTAGGTCCCATGCAGCAGTCACAACTGTTCTGTATTTATGGCTGCACACACTGCCTTTGTTATGGTTTCTACTGTTGGGACAAAGCATCATGAACAAAATCAACTGGTAGGGGAAAAGGTTTATTTCAGCTCACAGTTCCATATTACAGTCCTTTATCACAGGAATGCAGGGCAGGAACCTGGAGGCAGGAGCTGATGCAGAGGCCATGGAGGAGTGCTGCTTACTGGCTTGCTCACTGTGACTTGCTTCTCTTTGCTTTCTTATGGCAAGTCCCCAGAGGAGGTGACACTACCCACAGCAAGCTGGGGCCATCCACATAGATCATTAATTAAGAAAATGCACCACAAGTTTGACCGCTGACTAGTTGGGTGGGGACATTTTCTCAACTGAGGTTTCCTCTTCCCAAAGAGACTCTCGCTTCTATTAAGTTGACGTCAAAACCAGCCGTGTCACATCCAGAAAGCAGTGCCCCATGGAAATCCTCCCTACCTTTTGGCTTCTCTAGGTCTTCTACCCCCTATTCTATGATGTTCCCTGGGGATAAGGGTGCTCGCACCTGGGGCCAAACATTCAGGAGTCACTTATTTTCAGCACTTTGACCAGTGACAGTCCCTGTTTTGACCATCACTGACTTCCAAAAGAGGCTTCTCTGGTCAAGCTTGCTTCACTCCTTTCTGCTTATACACATCCACATTTAAAGTCAGTCTGAGTACATGTAAGTCGGGTGAGCTATCAATGGCATCCACAGAAGATTCTCTGATATGCCCTATGACCTTCTTAGTCACAGGTGTTTGGACCAGTTCTAATGTGCCGGATACTTTTTCCCACCAGTGGAGTGGAACTCTGGGTTTGACATCTACATTTTTACCTGGGTATTAGGGATATGAACTCAGGTCCTTACTCTTGTGCAGCAAGTGCTCCTTCCCCTTGGCCATCTCACCAGAATCCTACTGGCCCTCTCATAGAGTCCTAGACCAGGGTCTTTGAAGCATAGCAACACTAAAGTTTAGGGAGAATATTCTTTTTACTTGTGGAGGAGCTGTGATAAACATTCTATGCCAATTGTCAGCAGAATTGGATTCTGTCTTAGAGTTTCTACTGCTGTGAAGAGACACCATGACCACGGCAACTCTTATAAAGGAAAACATTAAATTGGGGCTGGCTTACAGTTTCAGAGGTTTAGTCCAGTATCATCATGTGCAGGCAGACATGGTGCTGGAGAAGGAGCAGAGAGTTCTACATCTTGATCTGCAGGCAGCAGAAGGAGACTGTCTCATACTAGATGTAGCTTGAGCATATAAGACCTTAAAGCCCACCCCCCATAGTGACACATTTCCTCCAACAGGGCCACACCCCCTAATAGTGCTACTCTCTATATGCTAAGCATTCAACCACATGAATCTACATGGGCCATACCAATTTAAACCACCACAGATTCCATTTCCTATGTGCTAATACCCTCTCTGCTGTGACAATCAAAATTGTCACCAGGTATTTCTAAATGTCCCTTGCAATGAAAGAGGGCCAAGCGAGGTGTCTTTGGTTGAGAGCCATGTCTTAAATATTTATCTCTGTGTGCCAGGTTGCTATTATTTGTAACCTTAAACCTGTAAACAACTAAGAAAGCCCAACAGCTGACCAGAAATTTCACAGAGGAAAATGCTTGTCAGCCCCATTACGTTTGCATTGGAAATTCCCGGGTGTGCAGCAACAGGAAGAGTCATCTGTTGTTTTGTTTTTGTTTTACTGATGTGCTTGAGGCAGAAAGCAAAGTGATCTGGATGTGCGTGAGAGAGATAGAAAGAGGTATTTTCCTAACACAATTAGAGCCAGGAGAAATGGCATGCAATTAGGTTGAAGAATGCCTTGTTTAACATGCACTTGGCATAACAGAGCCAGCAGGTTGCAAATTATGGGATATAGATTTTCATTAGCAGGTCTGCATAATGCATTTTTGTGCATTTAAAGGAGCAGATTTGAGGGTTGGTAGGAAGTATGTAAATTCTTTGTTGCTGTAACTAAAGCTTAACGTTTTCAGCCCTGAGTTTTTATTGCTGATTCTTTAAGCACAGCTTCTGGGCATTTGCATTTTGTTTTCAACTGCTTTTTTTTTTTTTTTCCACTCTAGTACATTTCTATCAAGGTGCTGCCACAGGCTATTAATCCTTTCAGGAAATTCGTCTCAGAATCTTTTCAGGGCTGGGGAGAATAGGAATGTGAATTTGGACCATCTGCCAGAAAGACCAGTAAAGTGGTATTTTCATTGACCAGGAGAGATAGGGTGTGGCCGCTTCACATTTTCTAGTTCGTGTTTGACCTGTGGATTTTGACATTTTAAATCATTGATCAGATGATCATTTTAAAACTTAAAAAATTCATTTAGCACTTCAAGTATTTTCTACAATGCATTCCTTTTGACTCTTGTTTTTGCCAGAGTTGTCCTTTGATATCTCAGCAATTGCCTCCAGGATGCCCTAGAGATACCAAGCCTCGTGGTGTCCACAGAAAATGCCATGCATCTTTCCATATTCAGCAACCACCTCTGAACCACCTACAGGACATAAAAAAATATAAATGTCACATCTTACACTAGTATTCAAAAATTAGTGACAAGAAAAAAGCCTACACATGTTCAATGTAGTTCTATTCTTAAAACTTATTTTCCATTTTCAGTAGGTTGAGTCTGTGAATGTAGAACCCATGGATAAGAAGACCACTATAACTTATCTGCCTTGTTTCAAATCCTAGCTCACATTTGGTAGCTGAAAATGTTCATCTCATCAGATGTTACACTCAAAAAACCTTAACTTGGTGAGACTTTTTATCAGTTTTATTATTTTATTATTTTTAAGACTTTCATGTAGCTCCCACTAGGCTCTCTATGTAACCAAGGATGACTTTGAACTTCTGATTCTCCTGTCTCCACCTTCAGAGTGTTGGGGTTACAGATATGCACCATTACAGCCGGATTTATATGGTACTGGTTATTGAACCAGGGCCCTACACACAAGCACTCTGTCAACTGAGCCACATCTCCAGTCCAGGTCTGAATAGTTTTAACTGACCACACAACACATAAACAGGTGCCATAGTTTCTTGCTGTACCAAGAAATAACTCTCAGGCTTTTGGGGCATGGGAAAGAAGGAAATCAGCAGAGAGCCATAAGGCAATGTAGGCAAGGCCTGAGTAGCCAGAGAGTAAGGAAGTGCTCAGGTGGGTCCAGGTAGCTGACTCACCAGTGCTGTGAACCATTTGCATCTGAATAGCCTTGGACTGTGGGTGCTGAGTCTGGGAAGGTTTGCTCAGCAGAGAATGAAATGCAAGAAATCTGATAAGTCACTGGGACCTTGTAGTAACTGCATAGTGGAGACGCTGTAACCACATTAGACAGCATGTGGGTGCCACATCTCAATCATCGTGAGCTCATGCTCTGTTGTTTGTTCTGTCTGCTGCAGCTTTCTTCACTGTTTATTCTACCCACATTTCTGCTCCATGTTGCTGTTGCCATACCTCACTCTTCTATCATGCTTGCCTTCGTTCTCTAGTCCCTAAGTATTTCATTTGTGAGTGTGTGCGCAAGCTTGTGTGGGCCATGGCACACATGTGAGGACAGTGGACAGTTTGCTGGAATCTGCTCTGCTTCTTCCCTTCCACTCTGTGGGTTCTGGAGCTCAAACATGTCAGACTTGAAGAAACACCTTACCATTGTTTGAGTCCCAATCATGGCCAGACAACAACAAAGATTTTTCTCTCCTCTGTGAGTTTTCTTATGTGTTCTTTTAAAATTATTATTGTATTATAAAGAACTTGTAAAAAAAAAATACACCAAAGTGGACCAGACTCCAATCCTCAACTCAGTGAACTTCTGTACAGTTAGGCTGGCTTTTCTAAAGCTATGGAGTTTCACGTTGTGTTTTACACTTGCTAGGGTACATCCTCCGCTGGGGTTCAGGTCCTGAGACTGGGAAGAGGTGTCAGCACAAGGAAAATTCTGACCATCAGGTGGATGGCATTCAAGTGGCCCCGAATATCTGGAGCCATCTTTCTTTATACTTTAATGGAGTTTTTCTATCAGGCTTACTTCAACAACTTTATTATTAGCTCCTATTTTTGACTTTTAAGAAATACACCATAGTTTGAGAAATACATTGTAATCATTATAGAAGCCCCCACTGTTCCTCTTTATGCTTCCCCCAAACCACTTTCCTACCCACTACATAATTTTATTCTAGGCATAGAGTTCAGCATTTTTGCAGGCTTAACTAAGTATGGAGCCTGACGTGTCAGCTGGCGGCTACGTGAGGTTGCAAAATTAAAAACTTATAGACATGGGTACAATGCTTTAAGGACAACAATATTCAAACCCAAACAATTCTTTCATGTCTGCAAGATATGCTTTTATATACCCCCCCTTTTTTTTACAAGAGGGTCCCACATCTCAGTCTCTCTGTAAAAGGCAGACTTGGATAAGACACTCTTTCCCGTCTCACTATACCATACGTCTACCAATATAAGCTTGTGTATGGGAAAGATAGGCCCGTCCATCCCTCATTACTCTCAACAATTGGCACTATGTATATTCCTGGGGCTTTTCCCCTATTTTGTGTATACATTCCTTACTCTCCTTTCCAGAACTGTGAGACATGGTTAGAATTCCAAGCATTATTTTCTCAAATGTACCTAACTGTCTTTATTGAGTCTGAAAAGTTCCCAGGATCAGGAGCTATAGTTAGTAATTCCAGATAAGAAATTTAAGAAGCATCAGGGCCCTGCTGAATCTTAGGGAAAAATACTTGAGAAAGAATAGAATTCCCAGGGAAAATTACAGCTGTTGCATGTGTGACTGCCAAAGTAAAACTAAAAACTGCCCAAAGAATGAGAGAGGAAAGAGCCTGCAAGCTGCAGGAATCTTGCAGATTTCTCCGCTGTCCCAAGATCTACTGGTCCTTGCCATGTGAGAATCTGTTTCTATGGGAGCCTAGCTCTGAGGAAACCTCTTGGACAGGTAGTCATATGCTGATCCAAGACCCAGGCTGCACGGCTCCAAATGTACACTTTCACTATTAAATATATTCTGGTGCAATTCTCCACCACCACCAATCAGAAAACCTATGAGAGAACTAGGAAAACACCTAGTTTTATAGCCTCTTCCGTATGTGAATCCATCACCGGCATCCAGTCTCACCTCTTCTAGTCTTTACCCTTGCTTGTCTCCTTTATGTATGTTTTTCTGTACTCACACGTACATTTGTTTGCACACACCCACAGATACTTACAGATGCAAACACACAGACACACATAGAGAGAGGAGAGAGAGACAGATAGACAGGCACACACACACACACACACACACACACACACACACACACACAAACACACACAATAGACTAGGATCCATATATAAGAGACATCATTTTTCTTCCTTCCTTCCTTCCTTCTTTCCTTCCTTCCTTCCTTCCTTCCTTCCTTCCTTCCTTCCTTCCTTCCTCCCTCCCTCCCTTCTCTCTCTCTCTCTCTCTCTCTCTCTCTCTCTCTCTCTCTCTCTCTCTCTTTCTGACCTCCCGAGTTTCTAAATTTGTGTGGCATTTTAAGCCCTCCCTGAATTTTGTGTGTGATTTCAATGCTACTCCATTCATCATAGCAAGGAATTAGAACCAATATAATTGCCTATCAACAGAAAAATGAATAACGAAAATTTGGTATATAGTATGTTCAACAAGAAATTTTCTTTATTGGTTTGCATATGGAATGAATGTTGATGGAACTGATTGATAGTTTTGAATGAGTAGTTTGTACTTTTAGGAAGTGCTTTAAAAAAATTTTTTTTTTAAAAAAACTTCTTTTGTTTTTCTGAGATTAATATAATTACATAATTTCCATCTTCTCTTTTCCACTCTGCCACATACCTTTCCTGTACCCTTTAAAATTCCTGTTCTATTTTTTCATAAATTGTTATTATGTGTATAGACATGTAATATATTTGTATATGTATTCTAACTATGGGCTGTTCGGACTGTATAATATTACTTGGATGTATGTTTTCAGGGCTGATTATTTGGTATTGGATAACCAGTTGGAGTGCTCTTTCCTGAGGAAGACTCATCTACTCCTCAGCATCCCTGAGCAGCCTGCAGTTCTTTGTGTGAAACTGAGGCCTGGGGCATTTCCCTGACCACTTGGGTGTGTTTTTTGTTGTTGTCTTTGTGTCATGTTTAGGCAGCCATGTTGGTGAAACTTTGTGGTTGTGGCTTCTGACATTACTGGGAGACACACAATCTCACAGCAGATGCCCTGATCCTCTGGGTCTTCAACTCTTTCTGCCCCCTCTTTTGCAATGGTCCCTGAGCCTTGGGTGTAGGAATTGATTTGTAGCTCAATCCACTGACACTGCCTTGGTCCATCACTCTGAATTTAGATATATTTTCAGTAACAGTATATGCAAATTGCTAAATTTTTAATATTTTACTTTGTATAGTGTGTGTGTGTGTGTGTGTGTGTGAGAGAGAGAGAAAGAGAGAGAGTGAGAGAGAGAGAGAGAGAGAGAGAGAGAGAGAGAGAGAGAGAGAGAGAGTTCTCTTCTTGTTTGTTTGTGAGTCACAGGCTAGAAGACCATTAAGATGAGACAAGTTTCCCGCTCAAGCCCTACTTCACAGAGTGGCGGGGAAACTTCTCCACTGTGCCAGCGCTGGGAAATCCTGAATTCAAGACTCAGGCCTGCTGCTGGCTGAGCTACTTTCCTGAAAAAAAGTTACTTGTCAACAAAGTGAGGGGAATGTCCTAGACAATGCCTCCAGTCACTTAGAGAGCTGGTATCTCATACCACTGAGTAAATCCTGTGTCACCCTCAGGAATTTTGAAAATAATATTGAAAACTATGCACTCTTCAGTTATAAGAAAACACTCTCCTGCTGTCCTGAGTAACTTCATGGTGCTGTGGAGGCACCCGTGCGGGAGTGGGGGGCAAGCAGGCAGTGAGGAGGACACTGGGAAGGGAAGCATCCCTCTTTCCACCTTCCAGCTGCTGCTCTGATGAGGAAATGATTACTTAATGGCTAGGCAATTTGTAAAACAGCTGTCTGAGGTTTCATACCCAGCTGTCTCCAGAAAGCAAAGGAGTGGAGCCTTGTTGTTTCTCTATTTCACAGCAGATAAATTAGCATAGTCATTTCAAAATAAAAAAGCAACTCTTGATGAGGAATTTTCTTTAGAGTCCCTTGATGAGGAAGATTCCGAAGTTGAGGGAGTTTCAAAACACACATTTTAGGAGTTAACCTTGAAAGAATGCGAATGTGACAGAAATCCAAGTGAGTAAGAAGTTATACAAACCCTTTAATATTACTGTAATTGATAGTTGTGCTTTTCTCCTGAGGTACAATTAAGTAAAAGCAATAACATTCCAGATTAATGCTTCTACTTTTTTCTGGTCAGTGTGTTCAGTGCAAAAGAAATCCTTGGTTTTTGATGTTGTGAGTGGGCTATGCAGAGCATCTGGTCTTTTCAGGGAAAAGTGATGGTGGTGAACACTAAGTGTTTATAACATGTATTTATAAGCAGGGAGCTGGACTGGGAACTTTGTGGATCTTTTCATATCATCTCAGAGTCATTGTGGGAGAAGGTCTCGGGGTCTCCACCATGCAGCAGGGACAATCACAAAGTTAGAACAGCTTTGTCTGTTGAGCACAAACACTTGATTTCTGGAATTGGGTTGAACTGGTAGAATTGTGATAAGAGAAACAAGATATGGGTTTGGGTGTTTGAACTTTCATGTGTCACCATTTGATGCTGAACAAGGGATACAACCACCCAGATCCTTACTTTCCATTCAGCATGATTACCTTGCACACTCTGAGTCCCAATCCAATAATGTTTTACTATTAACTTCTGACTTCAAAGCCCTTCCTCATCTATACGTTACTACACTGGACATGATATAGAAACTTGTAGAGAAAAGTAAACAAATGCATCTAGCTATAAGACACCCATCTTATAAAGCAAAACAGTATGTGTTAGCTACACTAATCTTACATGTCTATTGCCAAGAAAGCACCATGGATCAAGACAAATTCGACTCCTTTCAGGGAATAATCATCAAATAATCATCTGCTTTTGAATATTAATTTCTGAGTTGTCAATGTCCTGAGCAGGACCTGGGCAGCATCCTGCATTCTGAGAAGTTGCAGGAGGCCATCTTTCAATAAATTCCCCCTGGAAGGAAGGAAATAAGAATGTAATCACATCATCTGCAGCTTCAACAAGATCTGCTATGCTGCAAATCTGCTTAGCTCATGGGTCTGCTCTCCTCCAGCTGTCTAAATACCGCTAAGCTCCAAGCCCTGTCATACTTCGACTTCCTCCAACAAATCTTGCCCCCATGGCCCTTAAGCCACGGTGACCTTCTTCCTTCCAAATTTCCCATGTCGTCTGTGTCTGTACCACACATTTCAGAACTTGTTTGAATTATCTTCTATTGTCTTCTGACTCTCTTTAAACCAACATTTGTCCCTTGATAACAGAAACCACACTAGTAATCTCTTGCTACCTGCAGAGCTCAGCATGATGAAGGAACAGCAAACAGAAAAATAAATGCTCATTCAGTTTTTAAACTCTGATGTGCATTTTTTGCAGAATTTCACCTTCATAAACCTCATGTGTTAATCTTATTATGGCAGTGGGAAGCCATTTATTGCGGTGACAATGAACAAGCTTGGGTTCTCCTCTTGGCTCTCTCAAGTATTCTCTGCGTGAACAAGTATTCTATGCTTCTTTACCTGCTCAATAAGAGCAATAATACTGACTCTAGAGTTTGTGAGAAAATAGTGAACCATATAATTAGCAAATTAAAACCCCAAAGTCTGTGGCTGCTAAAGTGCTTGCTGTACAAGCATGAGGACCTGAGTTCATTTCCCCAACACCACCATAGAAAGTTGGGTGTGGAAGCATGTGCCTGTCTGTCATCCAGTGACGAGGAGGCAGAGATAGGAGGATCCCTGGGGCTTGCTGGCCGGCCAGTCTAGCCAAGCCGGTGAGCTCCAGATTCAGTGAGGGACTTTTTCCAAAAAGTAAGATGGACAGTGATTGAGGAAGATGCAAGATATCAATCTCTAACCTCTACATTTATGCATACTCTTAAACACACATATTTGAACACATACATACACCACACATGACATACATAAACTCTGAAATATACTAAGTGCCATTTCCTCATCTTGTCCTTTTTTATTGATGACCAAGACTGGGAAGAGCAAGGCACTGATGCTGGCCTAACAGAGGTTGTTTCCTGAAGAACTCTTCTTTTTGGATTTCTATTGTCTTGCAAAGCTGTCTTGGTAATCTAGACCTGCACCTGTTAGTAAGACTTAACAATAGACACAGAGCTCATGACACAATGTGAACCTAAATATGACAGAAGTTACCATCTAGAGTGCTGCATGGGGTACATAGACATTCACCGTTCCTGTTTACAATGACAGCATATTTCTGCTTGCCATCTGTGAGACACCTCTATCTTGAATGAGAATAGCATGGTTAGTTAAGTGGGTGCATGGGTAAGTTAGGAGTTCAGAACAAAACAGATCTTTTCAGAGGACCTTGTGCACACTGGGACTGTGGAAAACAAAGTTTCAGTTTTAGCATGCATGAGAATCCCCTGAAGACTTGGTCAAATACCTGTTCTCTAGCCCTGTCCTTAAAACATCTGATTCAGGAAGCCCATGCCACAGCCCTGGAGTCTGCATTTCTATGTGTCCAGGTTCTTCTGCCGCCACTAATTGTCCCCTAACTGCCGTAAATGTTGTACACTGACCTTGACTTCATGCATTCAGCCACTGATGGATCCATCTTTTGCCATGATCTTCCTACAGTCAGAATCTTTTGGAAATAACTAGAACACAGGGTAGAAACTGCCTGTTGACAAGAAAAATAATTGGTAAAGCTCAAGGAAAGACTTCTGGGGACTAATTCAGACTAATAAACTGTCTATCTCTAAGCTGAAGTGGGGGAGCTTGTGTTTGACAACAAAAGCCTGTTGTAACTCTGACATACTCTACCCCTTTCAAAGGACTGGTTTTAAACATTAGTCTGCATTGCCTTTCTCTCTGTGAATAGGATCCTTGCCCCCAAACTCTGTAGACACATAACAAGATTCCATTGCCTTAAATTTTAAAACCTATGCCTGCTCAATTCCAAGATGGCCCTGCCCCTTTTAGATGGTATTGATCCATCAGGACCATTTACTAACCCTTGGCTGTGACTGAGTTATTGCTTTCTTTCCATCTCCAGGGTATATGGCACTAAAATTCTGGCATTTGTCAGGTCATCCTTTGGGGTGATCTCTATGCTTTTTCTATTTTCTCTTCATATCACAGATTCCATGAAAGACAGTCCAGAGAAAGCTGGGCAGTGGTGGCACATGCCTTTAAGTCTTTAATCCCAGCACTCAGGAGGCAGAGGCAGACAGATATCTGTGAGTTTGAGGCCAGCCTGGACTATAGAGCGAGTTCCAGGAAAGGCGCAAAGTTACACAGAGAAACCCTGCCTCGAAACAAAACAAAACAAAACAAAACCAAAAAACAAAACAAACAAACAAACAAAAAGACAGTCCAGAGGAAAACTTCGGAATACATAATGTAGATAGAACTGTGTGGTGGGGCAGGGGAGTAGGGGACTGGTTGTTGTGGAATATAGGTTTAAGATGTGTTACATTTGTTTACGCTGTGGAATATTTGTTTAATAATGCAAAGATAGGTTGCATTCCTTTATGTTGCATTTGTTTAACTCTGTAAAGATGTATTACTGTGCCTGTCTAAAATGCCCAATTGGTCTAATAAAGAGCTGAATGGCTAATAGGTAGGCAGAAGAAAGAGATAGGAGGGGCTTCCAGGCAGAGAGAATGAATAGGAGGAGAAATATAATGACGAAGGAAAAGAGAGAAAAGGAAAAGGAGAGGAGGACACCAGGGGCCAGCCACACAACTATACAACCAGGCACAGAGTAAGAAGGAAAGGAAGGTATAGAGAGTAGAGAAAGGTGAAGCTCAGAGGCAAAAGATAGGGTAATTTAAGAAGCACTACCTAGAAACAAGCCAAGCTAAGGCTGGGCATTCATAACTAAGAATAAGTCTCTGTATATTTATTTGGGAGCAGGATGGCAGGACCCAAAGAATTAAATAACAGCAGCAACAACAACAACATGAGTTTCAAAACTTCCTTGTGTATTGTTTGGTGTTTGTTCATCAGGCTAGCTGAGATAGATGGGGAGGGGCTTCTCCTATTATTCTTTAGTGTATCAGACCCAGGCACATTTCAACTCCCCCCCCTACCACCACTCTACAAACTACTCAACACTTCCCCAGTTCTCAGCTTTCTTCTTCAGAGAAAAATTAAGGCTGGAAGTCGTGATCAGAGCTTTTCACATAGGTACATCCCGTTTCCCATCTCCCTGTTCACCTGTGGGGCCACTCCTCTTCCATCTCAGTCACCATTTCCTTTCAGCCCTTGAATTACATGCATGGGTAAAATTGTGAAATCATACATTGAGCCGTCATCACATCCAGGATCATCCAGAGTTCACACAAGAGCTCATGTAGTTTCTTTAATGTATAACCCATCTGTTGAATAACTGACTTTGCTATTATGTGAGGTACATGAATGAATTGATTTTGCTATTATAGGGAAAATGCAGATTGCTTGTAAGGAAACTCTAAGGAAACAAGATAAGAATTCCTGTGACCTCAGCCCTCCAAGGCACAAATTTATTCTTGGAATGTGTTTTTGTGACCCTCCCAGGTGTAGTAAGTATGAGTAGGTTTAGTTCAGATTATCTGTCTATCTATCTATCTATCTATCTATCTATCTATCTATCTATCTATCTATCCATGTTTCCAAGCATGGCTTGTCTTTGTGACTGCATATAGCCTAGAGTCACATGATCATGCCTTGCCCTTGTCACTATGGACAGCTTGGACTCACACGAACTTTGCTCATATGACCTTGCTTAACCCTCAGAATGTAAATTGTTCGATGCCCTGAATAAAGTCCGCTATTGCATGAAACTTTAGTCTGCTTTGTTTTTTAGGCTCTGCTCTCCCAGGTTCACCCTGCCAACTACAGCAGTAACAGTAAGGAGCCAGTTTTCAAACACTGTCTAAATTTTTCCTTTTTAAATTACCTATGTTACTCACGGCATCCGGAATTAAATTTAGGAGATTTCTCAGAGCTGGTAGTTAAGCCTGCCTACTGTCCTTGCAAAGGACATAAGTTCAGTTTTCAGCACCCATGTCTGGTGGCTCACAAATGCCTATAACACCAGCTCTAGCAGCTCCATCATCGTATTCTGGCCTCTGCAGATAATCCCACTTACATGCACGTACCCCTACACAGACATTCATACACATAACTAAACATCAAAAAATATTTTAAAGAGAAGAAGACATTTCTCTCTGTGTCTCATTCTCTTCCTCTTTGGCTTCTGGAAGGTGAAGCAGACATTGCTGGAGCAGAGATGATCAGCGACTCACTGTCTACCCTGAGCAGCTTATTTAAGGCCACTATTGTCCTCTATGCAAAGGAGTGCACCACTGGAAAGACCAGTCGGTACACCCCAGCTTTTCCTTGGGCCTTGGTGTCTGCCGATGCTCTTGTCAAGTCTTTGTGTGCTCTGATCATTTGCAGGCCTTGGGATCATGGCAATGCTTTGAGTCTAGGAATGTTCATAATCTTTCCCTGCCAAGTCAAGGAAATGATTCAGTGTTATGTGATGAAGATTATAGTGATACTGTCTCATACTCTGGAACAGGAACAGCCTGTGGTGACCACAGTGTCAGAAATAGCTCCTCTTGCCCCTACGGCTGTGTTTTTTTTTTTTTTGTTTGTTTTTTGTTTTGTTTGTTTGTTTGTTTTGTTTTTACCTTATTTGAAATGAATAGTTGAGGCAGTGGTATTTTCCTTACTTTTGGAAAAATTTCACTCTATTATAGGAGAAAAGAAGGTTCTTCTTGTCTTGAGTGTTGGATGAAGCTTCAAACCTTAAAATTAAGTTGCTTCTAGTTACCCTCAAAATCATGTGCTGGGTAAGAGTACCCAGAAAGTATTCCCAGGGGAGGACTCAGGGCCTTTGAGGAACGAGACACTTTGTTAGGTATCTTGCAGAAATTGGACATGCCAACATCACAGCCCAGCAATCTTGAAATAGAAAAAAAAAATCCAATTACACACTTTTAAATTAGTGTACATATCAATTACTCAGAATAATGGGTTTCATTATGACGTTGTCATACATGTGTACAAGGCATTTATTCAAATTTACTTCTACACACCTTACAGATGCCCTTGCTCTCTCCCTGCTAGTCTTCTCCCTGTTCCCTAATAATCCCTTTCTACTTTCATGTCTTATTTATTTAATTTTTATTTGATAATTTGATAATTGTACACAATATATTTTGATCATACATACTACCAAACCACCTCCAACTCTTCCCAGCTTCCTTCCAAGTTTCCTCCCTACTTTGTGTGCCCCTTTTTCTTCTTGTTATTGTTTTTATTTTTTTTAATTAAAATATAATTGCATCACTTTCTTCTTCCTTTTCCTCCCTCTAAGCCCCTCCCAAGTCCTTCCTTTCAATTTCTTCCATGTTTCCCCACTCTCAAAATGATAGCCCTGTGTCCATGGTTGTACATATGCAGAGGCATATATACAAGCACATATGTATTCACAAATACATAACGAGAACTTGCTGGGTCCGTTGGTCTCAAGGCTCACATAGATCTTATCCTTCTACCCACAGTTAAGTATATCTCTCACCCATCATCAAAAAAGCCTCCCTATGCAGTCAGTGGAGACCATCACAGAAAACCACAAGTGGATACAATGTAGAGATCAACAGGTTATTGTGGGGAGTCCAGCCCTGAAGCATAAATCTACATAACAGCACCTGTATCTATGGCTCAGGGAACATTGTGTAAGAGGGGGCAGAAAGAGTGTAAGTGCCAGAGAACCAGGAAATTGGTTGTGAAAGAGTCTCTCCTAATAATGTCTGTGCAAACAAGATCTGAGCAAGGGCAGTATGAATAGAGATGCTAACATCTCATGGGGTCATATCTCTAGATAAGGAATTACAGGAAACTGATGACTGCTGAAAGATGGAGAGAATTGCCTCTCCCAGGGATGAGCCCTCTCATTGGTTAGCCAATAATGCACCTTGTTCCAATGAATCAAATCCAAGTTTAGTGCTAATCAAATGCAAATGAGTATAAAGCCAGTCCCTGGGGTGTGGTCAACCTACTAGGGTATCTTAGTAACTGTTCTACTATTGTAAAGAGACACCATGGCCAAGGCAACACTTATAAAAGAAACCATTTAATTGGGACTTGTTTACAGTTTTAGAGGGTTAATCCATGATATGGCATGAAGCAGACAGGCATAGCACTGGAACAATTGTCTGAGAGCTTTCTGACCTGATCCATAGGCAACAGGCTGAGAAAAAGAGAGACCCCGGGTCTGGTGTGGGTTTTTGAAACCTCAAAGCCTGCCCCCCCCGCGCCGGACACACCTCCTCCAACCTCCTCCAACAAGGTAACACTTGTAGTCCTTCTAAACAGTTCATAAACTGGGGACTAAGCATGCAAATATATGAGCCTATGGGGGACATTTCCATTCAAATCACCACACAGATGTTCACATCTCTGAAGAAAATGAACTTTGTTTCTTTTTTGCCTTACAATTCCACACATGTGGAAAGATGTGGGGTACTCGTCTTTGTAAGTGTGGCCTGCTCCACTTAACAGGGTAATCTCTAGAGAGAAAACTAGTATGGAGGTTCCTCAAAAAGCTAAAAATAGATGGATCACCTGACCCAGCTATACCATTCCTGGATGCATACCCAAGGAATCACAGTTAGCACGTGATAGCCATGCTGGTAAACCCGTATCTACTGCAGCACTGTTTAAAACAGCCAGGCCACAGACTAGATCTAATGCATATCAGTAGATACATGAATTAAAAATTGAGGCATGCATACATGCACAATGGAGCATCATTCAGCTGCAGAGAAAAAGAAAATACTTTATGGAAAACAAATGGAACCCTGGCTATAATTGTGATTCAAAACTATCTCTCAAAAGGTTAGTAAGATGGCTGAGCTGTTAGAGACACCTGCTACCAAGCCTGATTACCTGAGTGTGATTCCTGGGACCCACACAGTAAAAGGAGAGAACTGACTCCCATTAAGTTTTTCTTTGACCTCTATATGTATGCGATGGCATCCAATAAAACACACACACACACACACACACACACACACACACACACACACTCACACACACACACATACGGATAAATAAGTAAATATAAAAAAATTAAATTCTCCCTCACAAATTTTTAATATACACAAAAGAGTATTGCTGCTTTGTTTACAGAGTTACTCCTTAATTAATTAACCTCCATTTCCAGTGTGGAAGCTGTTTGAAATGAAAAATAACAGAGAATTTCTTTTGACTTGCATTCACCAAGCATTAAACATTAATTTATTAATGCTAAAAGTAAATACACACAACAACAAACCAATTTTTGAGTTCTATGAACCTTGATTATCTAGACAATAAGCTATTTTGACAACCTGAGGGTATCTGGATACTCTCTCTATACATCTTCTGTAACTGTGTAATACTATAACACCAACTAGGAAAAAACCATGCATATGAGTGTGTTCCTGAAAATCCAGATACTTGGCAGGTTAAGGCAGGGGGATTGCTTGAGTCCAACAGTTTAAGGATACTCTTGATATCAAAATAATGTCTCTCAAGAAACAGATAAAAAGAAAACAACACAAAATAGGGATGGCAATAAGGTCTAGTGGGTAGAGGGACTTGCTGTCAAGCTGGATTATCTGAGTTTGATCTCTGGGACCCACATGGCAGAGATCATGGAGAGAGATGATCCTGAAAGTTGTCCTCTCATCTCCACAGGTGTGCACTGTGCTGTGGTCGCCCACACAAGGTATACATACAGTCATGAAAAGAAGTATAATAAAAAAATTTAAATGAGAAAATAAAGGCAATGATGCAATCCTAGAAAGGAGAAGTATAGATTCTGAGTGGTGGTTTCCATATTATGGGCCCAATGTCTTGAACTAGCAACAGTGTAAATCTTGTTTACATGTGTACAGTTCTTATATTTAAAACATCTTTGTGTACACTTCACTACTTATATCTTAGAAGAGATGATGGATTACAAGGTGACCTTTATACCACAACATCAGATCTTCTTATTGTACACCTGAAGTAGGTACACTCTTACAGGTGGACTTCTGGAATGTTCCTATATTTGCTTTGGAAATGTTTTCTTAGAATTTCAGCATTGCTATTTGAATGTAATGTATCATCCACATTACTTGTCTTCTAATTATACAAAGATTTCCCCCACCCCCAATTCAAATACTGAAGCCCTAATCCACAAGACAATGTGATGTGAGATGAGGTCTTGGGAGTGTTACCGGTGGTTGAGGTAGAAGGATTCAAGGACAAAGAACACTGTAGGTGAATTAACACACACATAAGGATGAATATTCTCTTTTTCTCTCCTCCCTCCTTCCCTCTCTCTCACCCTGCCCCGTGGCACAGTGAGAGAGGGCTGTGTGAAAGCAAGGAAGACATCATCTCACCAGAACTAAATGCGCTGTCATTATGATTGTGACAGTACAGCTTCTAGAAATAAGAGAACAAGAAGTGCTGTTTAAGGACCCTGTCTGTGTGATTTCATTATAGTAGCCTCAGGGTGAAGAGACACGGGGCTCCCTTCATACACATTAGTCAAGCAGCAAGGAGAGCCTCAGAGCAGCTGGTATCTATCCTGTCAACATGGAAATCAAAATAAATAGTCTGTGATGTGTTCTGAGCTCCTTCCAGCAAGCAGCACATGTGAGAAACAGAAGGGGACATCTCAACTGTGTAGTACACTGCATAAAGGTCTTGGATCTCAGGCACCGTATTTACATCTTTGACCAATAAAGAAGCTGTTAAAGACCACAGTGACTTCCAGTTGGGACTTTCATTTGTATTATGTAACGGCCATGAGCCTATGAAGTCAAAGAATGGAAAGTGATGGCTGGAACTTGGTGTGCTTGAGTTTTAGACTGTCAAGGAGTGTACTCGTCATAGTTAATATTGATTTAGTCAGCTAGGAGAAAAGCTTCTAGGTCTGTCTGGGAAGCAGGTTTTAGACTGGGTTACAGAGGCACCAATTCCAACACTAAATATGGGCACAGCCATTCCATTGGCTGGGGACTGATGAGAAAGAAAATGGCCTGAGCACCAGCATCCATCCTTCTGCTTCCTGACTGCAGATGCAATGTGACCAGCTGCCTCATGCTCCTGCTGACACTGTCCCTCTCATAATGGACTGTCCCCTCAAACTGTGAGCCTGAATAAATCATTCATTCCTTAGGTCACTTTTGTCAAGAATTTCATCACAGTAATGAGAAATCTAAGTAAATGAATAAACTAAGACATTCTTGCTAACAAAATATCAAGGGGGGAAAATGTGCCACAACATCCCAGAAAGCAGTAAATTATAACAGCCTCGCAGACTAACAAAATATTCATTTTTTGATACTTTCTATTGTAATGAAACCATGCATAAGGTTTACTATCTCAATCGATTATCCGGAAGATGTCTACACCATTTATCTCTACAGTTTTCCATTTGCCCAACTATAATAAACCTGCACACACTAAACACCAGTGCCTGGTTTCCTTTGTCTGAGCCCTTGACATCTGCCATTCTACTTTCTGTCTTCATCTATTTGTCTGTTCTCTCAGGATCTCATATAAATGCAGACATAGCTGCATTTGTCCTTTTATGATTGGCTTACTGAATGTGGTAGAAACTTTTCACCCATGTTGTACCACGTGCCGTAGTTTAAGACTGAAGAATCTTCAGCTGTTGTGCCGCATGTGCTATTTCATCCATTCTATGGAAAGATATATCTCTAACATCCACTGTTTGATGGTGGCAGCAATGACACCATGGCCACAGCTATACAGACACCTATGTGAGTCTCTGCTTTCAATTATTTTTATATGCCAGAAATAAAATTGCTACGTTGTACAAGAAATTTCCATTTAATTTTTGAGGTACTACCATACTGTTTTCCATAGATGCTACACTATTTTTCATTCTTAGCAAGAATGCACGTCTCATAATTTTGGTTCTTACTTCCCAACAGTTACTGTTTTCTGTTTTGGTTTGGTTTATATTAGCTATTCAGATGGTGAATTGTGTGAAGTGGTATCTATTTTTTTCACCTTTTTAATATACAATTGACAAAATTATCCATATTCAAAGTATACAATGTGATTAGATGACATATACATTACTACTAAGTAATTAACAAAATCAAATTAATGAACTATCTATTACCACAATGAGTTAATATTTGAGTGAATGTCATTGTGGGTTCTATTGCATATCCCTGGTGATGAATAACTATGAGAACAATTTTGGGGCTTACTACATATTTACATATAGTCTCTTGAGAACTGTATGTCCAAATCATTTGTCCTTTTTTGGGCTGTTTTTGGAAATTTATTTTATTTATTTGCTTAGACCACATTACATTTCTTTGTATGTTTTTGTTAAAAATTAGGTACTTCGAAATACACCTACCTTTTCCAATATTTGCAGACTGGCAGAGAAGATCATCTTTATGCATTGGACCCATTTGGCTTTGAGATGAGTTGGGTTGTGGGGAGTCTTCATGTCTTCTCAAATCATCTTACCTGCCACTTTGTGTGTGCATGTTTGCTTTCTGTCAACATCTTAATTTCCCCAGATGTCTCTTTCCAGCTTCATCATGGAGAGGGTATATCTTGTTCTTTCTCTCATTTGCAAATACTTTTCACTCCTGGCCTCTGAAAGTCCCCAGTCTCTCCACAGTTTTTCCCCACTTCTGCTTCCATTACTGCCTTAGATGACCTGAAACTTCCTAACTCACTGTTTTGCTAACATCACAACAAATATTCACATTTGTATCTGATGTTATTTAAAATTATATCTCTTCATTTTGCAGATAATTTCTACCTCAAGACAAACAACTTTCAGACATCAAAGTATGAACCCAATATGAACATGTCAAAGATAATTTTTTTTTTGTTAAATTAGCTGTGTTTAAGTTAGGTCATTTTGTGTTTGAAATTGACTAGATTTAATTTTTTTCAACTTGAGATATGACTTTGATCCATTGATCCAAAATAAGAAAGAATCTATTAAGAGTCAAGGAATGTATAGACTGGGCTATTGAGTTTGATAGAAAATATGTGTGCCTGTCTCTCCTCCCCTCTTCCCTTCCTCCCCCATCTACTGGTTCCTCCTTCCTCTTCTTCCTCCTTCTTTACTCACCACATTGTCGCAGAATATTTGTTTATGCAAAGATGTGTTGCATTTGTTTAACTATGTAAATATGTGTTGCATTTAATTGTGTAAAGATATGTTGCTGTTTTACCTTACCTGCTAAGGGCACCTGATTGGTCGAATAAAAAGCTGAATGACCAATAGAGATGGAGGATGAATAAAAGGGACTTCCAGGCAGGGAGAATAAGTAGGAGGAGGAATTTAGGTCAGAGGAGAGAAAGAAAAAAAGGTGCTGGAGAGATGCCAAGGGCCAGACAGACAGACACAGAGGAAGCAGGAAAGTAGGGCATACAGAATGAAAGAAAGGTAAAAATCCCCAAGGCAAAATGTAAATGAACAGAAACAGGTTAAATTAAGTTAGAGGAGCTAGTGAGACAATCCTAAGCTAAGGCCCAGCTTTCATAATTAATAGTAAGTATCCATGTCTTTATTTGGGAGCTGGTTGGTGGCCCAAAGAAAATTCTAACTACATCATATAACTATATAATTTGACCTTTAAAAGGGAGAATTGTCATCTAACCCCAATCAGAATTGCTGTTATCAAAAATACAAAGAACACCAAATGGGATGTGTGGGAAAGGGGAACTCTGGTGGACAGTTAGTGGACGTATAATCTAATGCAACCATTGTGGAAATCAAGGTTTCTCAGAGAATAACCTAGGTACACCACTCTTGGGCATACAGAGCCCCAAAGGGCTCTATGCTACAGAAACATTTGCACACCCATTTCATAGAGGCTTAATTGAAACTGGCTAGGAAGTGGAATCAACCAAGAAGCCCATTAACTGAGGAATGGATAAGAATAATGTGGCCTATACACACAATAGAGTAGTATTCAACTGTAAGACAAAAGAAATCAGGAAATTTGGAGATAAATGGATAAAGCTGGTAAAAGTTTTACTAAGTGAGATTGCCCAGACCTGGAAAGACAAATACTACATCTTTTCTGTCATATGCAGATCCTAACTTACAGTTTTTGTTTTTGTTTTTTAACTTGAGTACATGTAGAAATCAGGAAACTAGAAACAGACCACTATGGATGCATACCTTAACGAGTGTGGGACAGTATAATAAAATTGAGAGGGAGAATCCTGGGAGTGGAAAGTATCGATCCTGGAGGTGTTGGTTTAACTCCAATGATAGATACATGGAAAATACATATGAAACCTACCATTTTACAGGGCAAGGGGAAAATTCCAGTCAGAGGAGTTAGTAGAACAAAGGTAAAAGAAAATGAGAGGGGCTGGGTAATGTACTTGTGGTTAAACATTTAAGTGGGGATAGGGGAACTGAGAAGTAAGAGATAGGGACGGACTAGTTAGAACTAAGGATATATAAAGAAGCCATGTGATAACCCACTAATTTGTAAGCTAATTAAAAGAAACAGTACACACACACACACACACACACACACACACACACACACACGTCATGTAAATATGATGAATTCCTGGCAGGGAGTCTCCAGAGGCACCCAAAGCAACATAGACTACTGCCATTGTTCTTGGATGTCTACCATAACTAAATGCTAAGTCCCTGTTGCTGAAGTCACCACTCACTTTGGATGTAGGGCATAGACAAATCAAGGATGACCTGACCAAGAAACTTTCTCCCTGCTGGCTTACATGCATAGTACCAGGAGGTGCTATCCATGCTGCCAAAGGAGAAAAGACATGAGGCTTCCCACCCAACAATGGATCCTCCATTGAGCTACAACACCAACCTTCTGAGCAGATATAACCACTGGTGCAATAGTGGACTGAATTGTGATGCAACCATTTATTTTCTGATTGGGTATGGAGGCTGATGCACAAGAGGGATTTCATGCTTGCTACTACAAACCTTATCAAAAGTCCACAACAAGGGGGATCATAGGCCCTGGAGGGGGAACCCAATGCTGTTGTTTTGCCAAGTGGACATACTGTCAAAGTGAATTCTAAATATGCATGTTTATGCCCACAGGTTTGTGCTACTCTCAATTGTTGTCCAAGAATCTTCTTTTTGAATTAGTTAGTGGTTAATGCAGAGACTCACAACTGTTCAAAGTGCAGAGCACAAATAGCTTTGAGTGCTCAGCTGTAGATGGGTCATCTCCATCAACCTCCAGATCCAAGGCTTGGGGAATTCCAGTGGTTAGTGGTTAATAAGTACTCAAAGTGCAGAGTATAAATAACTCTGAGGTCTCAGCTTTAAGGGTCATCTGCACCAACCTCCCATATTCCAAAGCTCAGAAGCTTGGAGGAAGAGGGAAAAGAATGGATGCTCACCGTTGGCAGATGTGAAATGCTAACTTCTGGACATGGCATGGCTGTCACACAAATCAACCCTCAGCAGCTATGGTTACCAGCACAAGGTCAAGCTAGTCAAAGTGCCTGCATGGATGGAAGTGGGGATTCAGAAGCTCAAGCCCCATTGGAGAAGCTGCTAGACATTTGTAGCTACTAAGGGAATGAGTCACCTTCCTTTCTGGATGTGGCAGCCAGTTGGTTGCTCATCCCCAAGTGGATGGCCCCACACCCATGCACATATGGACAGCACTAACTTGACTCAAGGGATTATTAATAACAAAAATAAAAATAGGATATGAAGCTAGGAAGGAGGAGGGTGGAGGCACCAGGAGGAATTGGAGTGATGTTAACAGTGGATAGCTATAATCAGTATGTATTGTTTAAGCATATAGAATTTCCAAAAAAAAAAAATTATTTAAAAGGGGGTAGCAAATGAACTTAATAGACAGTTTTCAAAGAGAGAAACACAAATGGCCAATAACTGTTCTTAAAAGTGTTCAATATCCCTAGCCATCAGGGAAATGCAAATTAAAACTCACATCAGTCAGAATGGCTATCATCAACAAATCCATCTACAAATATTGGAGAGAATATATAGAGAAAGGAACCTATGTTATTTGTTGGTGAGGATGCAAATTAATTAATCAAAATTTTGATGTGTAATTTTTTTACTTTGCAAGTATTTTATAATAAAGTTTATAAAATCTCAAACAATTAAAAAGGGAATAATACTGTTTGATTCATAAGCCTATTTCTATTTTAACAGATGTTTACTGTCATAGGTTTTATAACTAGATGGACTTTCATTTATCTTAGACACGTTTTTGGTCCCTTGGTAATTGTTTATCTCCTGTTTTTTATTTTTCTCTGAAGTGGGATATAGGACCTATTGTAGAATTATTATAAAAAGAAAATGAGCACGTTCAAGTAAGGGCCTTGGTGTGATACCAGACAAGTAGAAAACAGTAAATTTAGCTTGTATGTTTGTCTCTTTGAGACACAAAGGCTGTTTATGGCCCTCAGCCCTTCCTTAAACTCACTACATTATTAAACATGGCCTTGAACTCATGATGGTTCTCTTGTTTCAGACGTCCAAGCTCTGGGATTACAGGCACCAGTGAAGACACCTAGCTTGATGCACTAAAAAAATAACAATCATTATTTTTAAATTATTTATTTATAAATATCTGAAGAAGTGTGAAGATTATATATAATTTTGTTGGGTAGATTGCAACCAAGATACATGTACATATTTTGCTCATATTTATTTAGTAGTTTCTTTCTGTAACTTGGCTAGTAAAGTACAGAGATCACTAATATAGTTGCTTTTCTGTCCATTCATTAAGACAGAAAATTACAAATATTTCTGGGTGCTCAGCTGAGTTTACACTAGCTTCTGAAAACACCAGTAAGGTAAGGTTGAATTTGGTATTTTTCTGAGAATGTAGCCCAGTTTCTAGTGTATATTGCTAGAAACTTGGTGGCATATACTGGACATTTTTCCCCTAGCAAAAAGGAGGTCAGAAAGTCTTCATATTATAAAATTTCAATGGCTGGAACACTAATATTTTACAAGAAAAACTTAAAATTCTTCCACATTTGGAAAACAAGTGCTTGTAAAACTTTGCCATCCATTCTCCATCTGGAAAAACAACATTGTAAATCAGACCTGATAGGACACTTCAGTCCCCAGGCTTCCTGTAAAATGATTTCTGGTGGAAGTTACTTCCTCCTCATGGTGCCAGTGTGTAGCTTGCTATAACTTAGGCTTGCTGAGGACTTATCATGGGTAATTAAAATGTATATATACACACGACCAAGTGCATAGGGGAATGATTTTGAAGAATATTTTGTAGGTCAAAATAAATTAAGGATTTATGAGTACAACCCACCCAACCTTGGCTTATTTATCCCTATTAAATTCCAGATTCTAAAGAGTTTATGAGCTATTTTTCATGTGCCAAGCCCTGGGTGGAGATGTGTAATTCAGATGGGAACCCATGTACTCTCATTCTGTGAGAGTGGGAAAACTTCCTTATATATAGTGTCCTCCCAGCTCTTCTCTTTCTGAGAGTTTGGTCAATGCAGTGTGGCTGCTGCCTTTAGTGCTCTGAGTCTTTATGCCTGCAGCATGAGAGGCCCTTAGACATAAGCTGGAAGAGTGGTTGATTTTCTTCATGTGTGAACAGGATAAACATAAGATAAACATAAATGCACCTATCCAGACTTGTGTTGAGGAAAAATACCGATAAATGCTTGAAATGAATGCATAACACTTATTTTTTAAATGAAACAAACCTACAGGAAATTGCTAACTAGATAGAAAAAGTAGATAACAAGAAGCCTGCCATGGCCATACAGTTTGTAAGCAATATAAGTTTCTGTGTGCTTACTTGGTTGGGTCTGAGCGACTGTGGGACTGGCGGGTGAGAGCGATTTGTCTTGACTGTGGGCCAGGCAGGAAAACTCCAACAACAAATGGCGCCCCATGTGGGGCAAGAGTTTCCACCTAAAACCTGAGAAAAAAGATTCTAAACAGAACTAAAAACAGCTTCCTAGTTGTTTCTCTCAAGTTAGCGGCAGCCTGCCAGTTTGAGCTATTATGGTGGGTTCCTGGCATGTGCATCTGACCTACAGTGTGGCGGGAATGAGGAATCTACAAGCAGCACTTTACTCTGCTGCATGTTGGCTTTAGCCTTTGCTAGTTTAAAAAAAAAGAAAAAAAGAAAAAAAAAGTTTCTGGGCTATGCACTGCTTTGATAGAACTGTTTCTGATAGTTGATGATACACATGGCTCCAGACCCAGAGCTGGCTATAAACTGTACCATCGCTGTGTTGGGAAGCTAAGGTGGGTGGAGCCAGTAGCCACAGCAGTGTTTCAGTCTTACAAAGATGGATATTACACAGAGAATCTGGTTTGTCTTGTCTTTGGGATTTTTAACTGCAGAAAAAGATTTGATCATAAAAGCTGTTGAGTTAAACAAATATGTAAATTTTAAAGGTAACTTGACTTCAAAATTTGGATATAAGGATATGTTGCTTTGGAAAAGAGTCTCTGCTTTTTTTCCACAGAAAGCCAGAGGCTATGGATTTGTTCTAGATTAAAATACATCAGGTTTGATCAGCCAAGACCCCCTGAAAGGTCTCTGATGGACACCATGGCCCAGATGATCCAACATCCAGAATGGTTTCAGAGCAAGTGGCTCAGAGGTTTACCCTCACGGACTACTCCATAATCCTAAAATTTTCTTTGTGTCCCCATAAGATACAGCACCCTCCTCCAGCAGGAAGCAATAAGAAAAACTACGCCCAAATTCCCAGCTAGCTTTCGAGATGGAATTGGCTCACACCTTCTCTAAACCCAAGCACATTGTTAAAAGAAAAGGTTAAGAGCTTCTTATGTCCCAAATCAGAAGAGCCCTCTGGTGTGAGACAGAAAAAAACCAGTATTTTCATTTAAAGCAGGTTGATTATAAATGTGATCTCTTTCTAAAAAAGAAAAGGGGATATGATATAGATATAATAGGATGAAAGGGTAGATTAAGGAACTTACTTCTAAAGAGCAACAACTTGTTTAAAATGTTTTACATTGGTATAGATTTTAGTCTATTGATACAAACTTAAAGTTAATTTTGTTATACTCTGTGTATATTTCTAAGTATTTCTAAGTGTGTATATTTGTTTAAGTATTATGTTTGTACAGCTCATTTAAAATTGTAATGGATAATTAAAAATAGATTAATAACTGGTCATCTATGATAATTATACTCATAGCCATGTTAGTTAAGTCTTCTAGGTATACACAGAGATATTTCAGATAGACAGGTAATCTTCAAACACTTCAAAGGTCTACAGAATTCGGTATTTAAACTATTTTTGGACAGTGAGACATGTCTGCTCCTGGCAGCACCAATTTACTTCAGAGAGGAGGATGGGCATTAAAGACACTTCATATGGAGTTTATCTTCACCTTGGCAAAAATAGCCATTTGGGCAAGAAACTGTTCTTGCCTGGACTGCTTGATCAACTGGACATGCAGGACCCATAGAAAGGTGACCACTAAACTTTGCTTGACAAAATGGTCCTTCAGTTTCCTTCTTCACAGAGGAAACTGCCAGACATTCTATAGGACACTGAGAGAAGTGACTGAGAGACTCTAGCCCTGTGGACTGAAGACAAATGCCCCAACTTTACAAAGGAACATTAGGTTGCTATCCAGGCTGCCAGCTGTCTCTGTCTACTCTTGCAAGACTCCTGAAAAATGCTTGCATCCTTCTCCTGTTCCTCAGGTAATATTATATCCTTCTGAGATCTTTGATGTGGTTGAAGGCTAGATAGTTATAATTTCCTCAATTATGATAAAAGGTAAGTTAGATATAAAACCTTAGACTCACAAATATAAGATAGATAGGATATCTTCTTTAATATTGTAACTGTAATTCTTGCTTGATAATTGTTTTGTTATATGTAATTGTACTATGTAAAAGTTAAAACCTTTTAAAAAAAAAAGAAAAGGGGAAGTGCTGTGGATATCGCTCTATGTAAATAAAGTTCTGATTGGCCAGTGGCCAGGCAGGAAGTATAGGCGGGACAAGAGAAAAGAGAATTCTGGGAAGTAGAAGGCTGGAGAGAGACACTGCCAGCCACTGCCATGAGAAGCAACATGTAAAGACACTGGTAAGCCACAAGCCATGTATCAAAGTATAGACTAACAGAAATGGGTTAATTTAAGATAGAAAAAGTAGATAACAAGAAGCCTACCATGGCCATACAGTTTGTAAGAGAAAAAAAAAAAAAAGATTACTTGATTAAATAACTAAGCCAAACTCCTTCTCCTCATCAGAAAGACTACTTTCTCTTCTTTAGGGTATCTTATACAGCAGGTGAATTGATTTAATGAACATTAGTAACATTAACTATTAGCATGAAAGAGATCCAAAGGAATCTATTAGAATGAGATTTAGTCCTGTGGAGAGAGGGGTACACACATGAAGCTTAGACTGGTACCCAATGCAGTTCACCCTTAATATTAAGATTACAGACAGAGTAGGGCAGCTTCTTGGAGCGAGAGTAACATGGGGGAAGAGATGGAGAGGTAGTGTCTTCAGAAGCTCTCAGTGTGTTGCTTATGAACCAGCCAGACTATCATTCTCTGGAAATGTGTTAAAATCAATGTTCTCAGGCTTCCTCCAGACTGACTGATCAGAAACTGAAGCCTCCAGGTGGTTTTGATGCATATTCCAGTTTCTGACACACTGTCCAGCCAGACTGTAATTTTCACTTTACAACACTATCCCCTTGATGGGATATGGTACTTAAAAAAAAAAAATAGACAGCATCAGGATATGCTCAATATGGGCAAAGGTTTTAGGGTAGTTTTGAAATTCATTCAGCTTGTGGTATCTATTTGACAACACATACAATACTGTCTGTTGATATTCATACTGGTAGTTCTTAATTCTGTTTCTAGACAGTGAATGATAGACAAATCCATAGGCTTTTCTTACATGAACTTGGTCTGAAGATGTTATATTTATAGACTAGAAAGGCCAAATCCACGTATTCTGACCATAAATGTAATTGTAGAGGCTTGGAAAACAATGGAGGAGCATGTTACTGAATCTTGATTGCCAGCTTGATAGGAGTTCAGATCACTGTGGAACACACCTCTGAATATGACCATGAGGGCATTTCCTGAGCAGAGAACAGAGAAACCCATCTTGGATGTGGGTTATAGCATCCTCTAGGCAGGGGTTCCAGACTGAATGAAAAGTAGAAAGTGAGTTGAGCATTTGCATTCCACTGTCTGTTCCCTGAGTACAGACACGAAGCATCCCCTTGTCTCGAGTAGTTTTTATTACACCATGACTGACTGTGCCCTCAAATTATGAGCCAAAATATGTACTGCCTTTAAGCTACTTCTGTCACAACAATGCGTGAAGTAACCAATACAAGGGAAAGCATGCGTGTCATTCAATATTCATGAAATTCATACTACCAGATATTATTTCTTCAGACTTTACTGCCCTACACCGGAACTTGGATTGCTACAAGGGCATTCTGCAGACTTGCCCTCTTTCAGTGTTGGCCTATTCCAATGAGTGGGGGAACTTAACACTTGGAATAATATTCCTCAAGAATCACATTACTCTACTTGCATAACTCTCCAGTGTGTGGGTTGAGAACTGTCTTAGTGCTTAGCAATTGTTGCATGTGGGAACACCTCTAAACTAAAGTAATTATCTGTCCACATGCCTGATTTCTTCACTTGACCAAGAAATCATGGTGGAGAAAAAGAATGTATTAAGTACCTTGTATAACTCTTTTTCCATAGTCCTGGTATTTAGCACTTTCTGAAACTGACTTAGAAAAATGTGTCATGCGTGTTTATTTAATAAGTGAATATAATTAGTTCTTGGCCTTAAGACTTATGCTTCTCTGAGAATTTTACCACAATCTCCTACACTTGCATATTTCTCCAATGACCCTTAAATTTTTGGCTCTAGGAATCCTCCAGAAAACCTCTGTTTGCTGAGGTGTTTTTTTCTTTTTTCATGTCTTCCATGGGCCGTATCTCTCAAATCTTGGGGTGTCATCACATTTGGGCTTTCACATTTAAATGGGTCCAACACACATTCTATCCCTCTTTGCTCTGAGAGAGAAACATGAGGGCCATACTTCTGTATGTACTGAGGCTACTTTCTCGAATGTGAACTTGCTTGTCTTTGAACTTCCCATAAAGACTAGATGTTTGTTGTTCTTTGAATTTTTTTTCCCTGTAGACCAGTAGCATAGTAGGAACTCTGATGGTCACCATTCAGTGACTCCTGTCACTTCTAATTCCAGATGAATGGTCCAAAGTTGGAATTGTGAATCTCTCCCATGGTGTCAATGGAGGCCCTCATGCCACTCTAGACATTTGTTTCTACCTATGCTGTTTACAAACACCAAGAAAGGAGTTCACACTGTCTCTTCAAATGAACGCATAGGCTTCTGCCTTATTGACATTAGTCAAGGCTTCTGCCTTCTGACATCACACATTCTCATAAGATTGCTAATTCTGTGTCTCTAGAATGATGGCATTTTTCAAAGGAGTTCCATACAGCTGTAAGTAAGTATACTTGGGTCTGAAGTAGTCAGGGCCAAAGCCAAAAAGTGAGTAAGAACCTGCTATAGGGATTGTCTGCCCTACTGGGGCCAGAGGTATTCCTTTTCTGGCTGTGGTCTGCTTCAGTGTTGACCTGATGGGTAAACCACTCCCACACAGCTAGAACTCTGTGACCCCTGCCTCAGTGGGCGAACATAGTGTGGCCTCATTTCTTCTCTGGCCCTTGACTTCATTTTCAGCAATCATCAGGTATATTTAGTTACCCTCCCTCCCTCCCTCCCTCCCTCCCTCCCTCCTTCCCTCCTTCCTTCCTTCTTTATTTATATTGTGGGGAGCATTTCTTTCTTTTCCTTTTTCAGTTCTCTATAATATCTTGCAATATGTTTCAGTCATAGTCATCCCTTCCTCTATCTCCTCCCAGATCCACCCCCCTTCCCTATCTGCCCAACTTTGTGTGTCCTGATTTATGATTGCTGTCTTTAACATTTTTTTCATAAAATATAATTTGATCATGTTTTTCCCTCCCCTTAACTTCTCCTTCCCCATATTCTCCCCACCTCACTACCTATCCAACTTTATGTTCTCTCTCTCAAAAAAACTCAGCAAAAATTAAAAATGAATATCAAAAGATATAAATAAAAATGTTAAGACAGAAAAGGCTCAAACAAAACAGAATGAAATAAAAAGTCCATTTTATTTTGACAAACTACTCCTGGACCTGCCTTGGAGTATGGTTGATACACCCAGTGATACCCCATTGGAGAAAACTGTTTTTTTTTTTTTTTCCTTTCCCAGTGGGTATCAATTACAAACAGCTTCTTGGATGGAGAGATGGCTCAGCAATTATTAACACTTACTACTCTACCAGAGACACTAGGTTCAATTCATATCCCCCTGTTTGTCTTGGGGAGACACAACACATTCATCTATTCACCTTAGATAGGAAGTCTGTGATGGATCAAATTATGGTACCACCAAAGTTCACCTTGGTGAACCAATGCATTTTATAAGGGTTACTTATGGAAGTATGCATGAAGGGTTACTTAAAGGGCCAGAAATGATTCAAAGGCAGCTGAATCACCAAAGCTGGGACCACTCACAAAAGCTGGGAACCTGGAACATACAGCAGAAACTGAAGGCAGCTCAACAGATTGGAAAGTGTCCTTACAAAGTGACTCAGTTTATCTATACACCATCCAGGCAGCTCAACTGGTTTCTGCTGCTTCTAGACAGTGGCTCTGGTCTGACTCTTTTTTGTGGTTTGGCTTGTTTCCTCTTAGGAGGCAGGGGCCTAGTGAATCTGGTTAGTTTCAGGAACTTCCTGAAGCTGTTTTGAGTTATTACATTCTTGCTTGGAGGAAACTGTTACACAACACACCCAAATGGCCACTCATAGTTCTCTGTAAATCCAGTCCCTGGAGCTCTGACTCAATCTGGGCCCTTTGGACTCCTTGGGTATCAAAAATTTCCCAGGGCTTGTCCTGAGATTTCTCCCAGAATCCTGGGGAAGATGCTATGGCCAGAATGGGGGTTTTCTGAGGGAAAAGAATCTAAGTACACCAAGCTCTTTTGTCTGTCCACTTTATTTCTCTAAAACAAAGTTCTATGTACATAGCTTCACTTCCATTCTGACACTCAGTTCTTCTCTGTCCCTTCTTTTCCTGTCCTCTCATTGCCCTAAGGAAACTCTTCTGCTATTGATCTCATCTTCATCCTCAGTTTCCCCATCCATGTTTGTTCCTTCCTTTCCTACTCTCCTGACCTGACCCACGCCCTGCCATCTACTGAAGCTCTGCCTTGTTCTTTCTTCTCCAGCTGTGTGATTCTGCCTGGCTTTAGGAATTCTGCCTCCATCCTCCTTCACCTGGTATGCAAAAAACCCTTTAGTTCTGAGTCAGTCACTCTGGAATCTCATTTCACTTGTCAGAGGAAGGAGGGTCTGAGCTTGATTTGCACAAGAAGCAAAGCTATGCACCTAGGAGACAGATACTTGGCTTAGGAGCCAGGCTATATCTCCAAAAGAATGTTTTACCTTAAATCAGGGAGGGGCATCAAGCACCTAGCCAGTTGTCTGGCCAGTTCACTTGTCCTTGGATGCTTTGTTTGGATCTGGCTCTATCCTTGTATGTAGCTAAAGGGGATATTTGCAGAATGCAGATATCTAACTCAAATGCTAAAATTGGAGCAGGAAGCCTGGAGGGAGAAAGCTCTGTCTATGTGACCTTATCCAAGTACTTTAAGCATATATGCCCAAGGAGTGGTCCACTCACAGTTATAAGTTCTTGGGGAAACTATGAGAAAAAGAAATCCATACTAAGAAACAGCTGAATATTAAAAGCCAAGTAACACCAAATATTCCTTGATACATGGCTTCACTCTAGAATGATTCCTTGACACTTCAAGGTATAGCTTTATCATACACATCTGAATCTCTATTTCATATTTTTGTGGCCTGCAGCACTTGGGCATTATATACACATAGGACAGAGAAATATGTACAGAAAAATACCTATATACTTAAAAATAAATAATAAAATAAATTTCTATTTCCTCTCTCTCTCTCTCTCTCTCTCTCTCTCACACACACACACACACACAC